>NC_143523.1:48929382-49087716 GCF_031878675.1 Megascapheus bottae
TTTTATCTGAAACAAGAACCTTCATCTCACACTGACAGCTGTTCTCCCTTGAAGTCTTGTCCCTGCCTTTAGGGTCCCACAGCAGCCAAGCTCCCTTGCTTCTCAGAAATGAGCTTGTTATCTATTGGTTTCAAAAAAAGAAAAAGATCATTAGCCATGATGTTTTAGGAGAAGTAAGCCTATTCGTGTAAAAGTAAAATTGTGATTTTTGTCATGTCTTTATAAAGATAAGTCAAACACTAACACACAACAGACCAAACTACAGTCTGAAGAATTGCAGAAGGGAAGGCAATAGAGAAGATGCATATGCCAGTCTCTGGTGGCTCAAGCCTGTAATGTTTGCTACTCAGAGGCTGAGATCTGAGAATCTCAGCTGGAAACTACTCCTGCAGACAAATCCATGAGACTCTTAACCACCAAAAAGCCAAAAGAGGAGCTGTACCTTGAGTGGTAGAGTGCTATCCCTGAGCACAAGAGCTCAGGGACAGTGCTCAGTTTCCTGAGCTCAAACCCCAGTACCACACACACACACACACACACACACACACACACACACACACATCACTGCACACTAATAAAGCTGGCCTCTCATTTCAAGAACGAAGTTTATCATGCCTAGAGCAGGCTTGCCATGTTTCAGTATAGGTATGCAAGTTCTAGAATGAAGAGACACAGGTTAGGATGCCTGCCTGAGACCGGGACAAAGAGCTGGAGCCTCTCCACTAGGCAAGACCTGGCTCCTTGAGATTGCCACCAGACATTTTCCTAGGGCCATCACAGACCCAAAACTAAACTAAACCAGCCAGATGCCTGGTCATTCTAGAAAGTGCTACTGCAAAACAGTGATCTGCCTTCCATCCAAGCACTGAACGCACTACAGCTTGGGGCCATCTGATGAGTATATCATTGGCTCTTTCTCCATAGCCACTTCTACTAGGGACTTCTTTTAACACAAACTTTACCTCCCTCCAGCCCTTTGTGGCTAGAACAGAGCACTTCGAGGCAGGCACTGCATGAATGCTGCTGTCCCCCTCGCTTTGCAACAGCCTGGTGGTCATCAGGACATTGTGCCATGCAGGTTTCTAACATGGTGCCATGCGGGATGGAAGCCATGCCAAGACTCCCTATTAGCCATCCATACATCTCATTTTGTTTTCTCCTTGTCACAAAACTAAAAGCTGTAAGGTAGGCAAAATACACGGTACACTGCCCCCCAGAAACCCTGGAAACCCACTGGGGAATGGAATATACTCTTGAGCTGACAGCTTTTTATCAGACTTGCTCTTGGCTCTTCTACAAATACCTGTCTTGGTACTGAGACAGATTGGCTGGTATGCATAAGTGCCTTTATTTCAGGAGGCAATAGATATCCTGCCTAAGGTATAAGGGCTCAGCTGGGAATTCCAGCCCCTTTCTCATTAGTGTAGAAATGTGATGAGTCTTCATCTGTAGCCTATGGAAAAGCTTTTCCATTAACCTCAATGGTTATAATCACATGCCCCAACCCCGAAATGACTTTCCATTAAAGTCAATGGGAGATCAGTTGAATCAAAACTAATGTAAAGACTACACGGAACACTGTCCAGGGGGCTCTGTCTTCTTTGCTGAGTCTTGGGAATTGAGCATCTCCTGGATCTGAGAAGATAGACATGCCACACCCTTTCTTCCGGGGAGCAGCCATCAGGACTGGTGACCCACCAGTGACATCAGGCAAGCATGGCAGCTGCTAGATTTAACTCAAACAGTTAGATTCCCCAGTTCTTAGAGCATGCCACCTGCCGCTTTTTCAAACATTCACTTCATATTGTTTTTTTTCTCAGTGGATTCTGCCATACACTGAACTTCATTTCCAAAGGAAATTCCAGCTTCATGGACAACCAGCATCAACATGTATAGGCAGTAAATAAATATAAACAGATTCTGTTAAATGACATTTTTTAAAAAATGAAAAGTACAACCTAAGTGTCAAAGTTCACCTAATGAAGGGAAAACCCAAGGCCCTTAACCCAAAGGCCCTTAACCTCAGGCCAGGACCAATTGCCTTGATGGCAGTAGAGTTCCGGAGAGAATTGAGCAGGGTGTGCCTTTTTCACAGAGAATTAAGATCGGAGTACCAGCTCAAGTCATCCTTCATGCTTGCTGTACCGTCTTCTGGGAATCACAGCACTTTTCCTGCCTGGTTTGTTTAACTCATACAAGACCCATTCTGGGAAATAATACCCACAACTACACATATATGGAAGCAGAGACTCAGCAAGTTGAGCAGGCACCTGGCCCAGAGTCATCAGTGGAGCTGCTATCTGTGGCTCTGTTCCCATCCTGCCCAGGCCCTCTGCTCCCCATGACTGAGGAGATGTATGCTGATCTGTGCCCTTGCTATCAGTCAGCCACTGGGCCTGCGGGGACTGTGACTAGATAGAGAGGAAGCTCTCTGGCCACCCTTCTGCTCCCAGTAAGCCTCCAGACTTCTTTCTTGTTGACCTTTCTTTAAAAGGACTTTGACGGCTCCTTGGGAGCTCCTGGGGCCTTTTGCCCACTTGAAGTCCCACCACAGGGGAGCGCAGCTGTGAGTCAGCACCCAGACCCTCACAGGTGCCCAAGCAGGGAGAGGCATGCTGAGAGCTGGCCCCCACTGCAGCTGGGGCCTCTGCATTCCTACAGAGACCAGGGACCTAGAGCTCAGGATGTGCCTCCAAAGGGGGGCTTTCAACTCAGCGGTGCAGCTGGCAGACCAGCTCTTCATCTCTCACTGGAACCAGGGCAGGCACAGGCCAAGCTGGAGTTTTAAAGAAGACCTTTTGTGGATGAGTCATGAGTGGGTGGCAGCAAACTCTGCAAGGTGACAAGAAGGAGACACACAGGAACGGAGAGAAAACTAGGGAAGCCCAAGGAACAAGAGCAAGGGGCTTGTCATTGCTCAGGATTGGAGGTATCTCCTGGGCATTCCATTTCTCTGGTACACCACAGATAGCATGTGACTTCATAAAAAGTGGTAGTGGGAGCTTCCAAAGCCCCTGCTTCTAAAGAGAAAACACAAAACTGAGTGCTGGTGGCTTACTCCTGAAATCCTAGCTACTCTGAAGTATGTGAGCTGAGGATTATGATTCAAAGCCAGGCAGAAATAACTATCTGTACGATGCTTATCTCCAATAATCACACACATACACACACACACACACACACACACACACACACACACACACACACACACACACCTGAAAGTGGAGGTATGGCTCAAGCGATAGAGCGCTAGCCTACCGCTAGCACAAAAGCTCAGAGACAGTGCCTAAGCCTTGAGTTCAAGCCAAAGGAGTGGAAAGAAAGAAAGAAAGAAAGAAAGAAAGAAAGAAAGAAAGAAAGAAAGAAAGAAGAAAGAAAGAAAGAAAGAAAGAAAGAGAGAGAGAGAGAAAGAGAGAGAGAGAGAGAGAGAGAGAGAGAGAGAGAGAGAAAGAAAGAAAGAAAGAAAGAAAGAAAGAAAGAAAGAAAGAAGAAAAGAAAAAGAAAAGAAGAGAGAGAGATGGGATCATCCCTATAATTCTAGCTACTCTGGAGGCTGAGATCTGAAGACCACGGTTCAAGGCCAGTCTGGGCAGGAAAGTTCCTAAGACTCTTATCTCCACTTAACCACCAGAAAACTGGAAGTGGCACTGTAGCTCAAGTGGTAGAGTGCTAGCCTTGAGCTGAAGAGCTCAGGAACAATGATCAAGCCCAGAGTTCAAGCCCCACCACCAACAAAAAAAAAGGAAGGAAGAAAGGAAGGAAGGAAGGAAGATGGAGGGAGAGGCAAAGGGAGGGAGGGAATCCTTATAATAATCCCAGTAGTACATCCCCACCTGCCTACAGAGATTTAGAATGTGGCATGTTCATGTGGCAGCATGTGAAGTCCACAGTCCAATCCCATAAAGCTTCAGAATAGTACTGGCTAGAGAGAATCCCAGACTATGTGTTGGAAGATGGTGACAAGGTAGTAATCTCCTTCACTGTATCCTCATCACCAAGATAAGAATTGATAAGGCTCTGAGCCAGCTGAAAGAGTATCTAGAACTTGCCACCCAGCAGGAGAGATTGCAAGCATTTGGACAGTGCCTCCCTGTCACCACTAGTGGCTTGTAGTGTGGTGAGTTTCAAGCCAATTCTACCCAGCCCAGACCCTGGTCTGGCTAACCACAGAGACCAGAACACAACATTGGCCTCTCCAGTTTACTTTAAAGGAAGAATGTAGAACAGAGTGTCTCAACGGCATGTGTCCTTTCTCCTGTCTCCAGGGCTCAGTGCTCAGTTCTACAAGGAAAATCCATTATTTATTTATGAGGTAAATATTTAGTAAGCCTGTGCCATGTGCTTTGTGCTACCAGCAATTTGAAAACATAAAGTCTTCCCTTGGTAATAACTCTTTCCCCACTGCTGCCAGGGACTCTCAAAAGAAGCTACTGAATTGATTGACATAGTTTCGATCATAAACTAATGTAAGTGCTGGGTTAGCCCCCCCCCAGCCCCTGGGGGAGGGGGGATGTTTGTTTCTGCTCTGTAGAACTCGATTCCACAGAGCTTAATTCCATTTCAGTTCTGCTTCTGTCTCTGTCTGTGAGGTATGGATCAGGTTTCTTAGTTTCTCCAATTTCAAGTTCCTTTCCTCTACTATAGGGAGAAAAAGTATTGTCTCCTCCATGAGAAGAGTCCTGATGAAGGGCTCTTAGCATAGTATCTGCTAAGAGGTAAAAGTTGGCCCTTCTTTATCTTTTGCTATTTTTTTTGAGTACTGGGGTTTGAACTCAAGGTCTCATAGTTGCTAGGTAGGTGCTGTACCATTTATGCCATGTCCCTAGCCCTTTTTGCTTTCATTAGTTTTTCAATATGATCCCCTATTTATGGTTTAGCTGGTCTGGACCTCAGTGCTCCTATTTATACATCCCAAAAAGCTGAGATGACAGGCATGCATCATCATTTTCAGCTTTTAATTGGTTTAAGATGGGGTTTTGAAATCTTTTTGTCCAGCCCTGGGGCTTGAACTCGGGGTCTAGGCACTATCCTTGAACACTTTTTGCTCAAGACTAGCACTCTGCCACTTAGCCACAGCACCACATCTGGCTTTTTCTCTATATGTGGTACTGAGGAATCAAACCTGGGACTCTGTGCATGCTGGGCAAGCACTCTACCACTCTGGGTCAAATTCTCAGCCCTGAAATTTTTTTGCTTAGGCAAAACATTCGGTGTTAACATCACTGTTGTTTTAGAAATCAGGACTTGTTTTGTGTGACTTGCCTGATGTCAGCTTTAGAAAATGACCATACAGGATGGAGACAAAGAACACAAAAATTCTGCAAGGACAAGTTCTAAGCAGAATACATTTTTTTGAAAATCTATAGAACTGAGTAGGGTGATACCCTCTGTAATTCCAGCACTCAGGGGGTAGAAGTAGGACAACCATGAGTTATAGGGATGAGTTTTAGGCAATCTGTGATGCCTAGCAAGACCTATCTCCATTCCCACCTCCCAAAAAGACATTTTGGGAGAAAGTATCATTCACTAAGTTGAAAAGTAAAGTATCAAAAATAAGGCTAGAAGGAAGACTACCTTCAGAGGAATGGCAACTAGTTAGTCAACTGGTCAACCAGAACAATTGAAAGGAGGGCCAGTGGGATAATATCTTTCTTCAAAAGATTAAACAAAAGCAAGTGGCACTGGATGCTGGTAGCTCACACCTGTAATCCTAGCTACTCAGGAGGCTGACATCTGAGGATCATGGTTCAAAGCCAGCCTGGGCAGGAAAGTCCATGAGATGTATTTCCAATTAACTACCGAAAACTAGGAGTGATGCTGTGGCTCAAAATGGGAGAGTGTTAGCCTTGATCAAAAAGAGCACAGGGCCAGAAGCTTAGTATTGAAAGTAAAGTATCTTGAAACTATGGGGGGGAAAAAAGAGCTCAGGAACCTCCCATGCTGCTGGGATTGGAAGAATTAGCATCGTGAAAATGGCAGTCATGCCAAGGGCTATCTACAAATTCAATGCAACACCCATCAATATGCCAATGTCATTCTTAAAGGGAATAGAAGAAACAATCCAAAATTTTATATGGAATAATTTTTAAAAACCATATAGCAAAAACAATTCTTAGCAGAAAGAACAGCGCTGGAGGAATATCAATACCAAACTTTATAATAGAGCTATAGTAACAGCTTGGTACTGGCATAAGAACAGGCCTGAGGACCAATGGAATAGAACTGAAGACCCAGAAATCAACCCGCAGACCTGTGGCCACCTAATCTTTGATAAGGAAGTCAAAAATATAGGATGGAAGAAAGACAGCCTCTTTAACAAGTGGTGCTGGCAGAATTAGTTAAGCAGCTACAGAAAACTAAAGTTGGATCCTTCTATGTCACCCTGAACCAGGATTAATTCCAAATGGATCAAAGAACTTGAAGTTAAAGCAGATACCCTGAAAACTTTGCAAGAAGGAATAGGAGATACACTAGGGCTCCTTGGCACAAGTGGAAAATTTCTTAATAAAGACCCAGAAATACAACAAAATAAAGTAAGTTTGGACAAATGGGACTGCATTAAACTACAGAGCTTCTATATGGCAAAGGACATAGCTAGCAAGTTAAATAGAAAGCCCATAGAGTGGGAAAAGATCTTCACTAGCCATACAACAGACAAATACCTCATATCTAAAATATATCTTCAGCTAAAAAAAAATTGAATCAATCAAAACAAATCTTCAAAGAAACAACCAGCCCTTTAAAAGGTACACTAAAGATGTAAAGACAGACTTCTCTGAAGAGGAAATAAGAATAGCCTATAGACACATGAAGAAATGCTCGACTTCTCTGGTCATGAAAGAAATGCAAATCAAAACAACTTTAAGATTCCACTTTACCCCTGTTACAATGGCCATTATCAAGAAACCTAATAACAAAAGATACTGGCAGGGATGTAACCAGGAAGGATTGCTACTACACTGTTCGTGGGACTGTAAATTCATTCAACCAGTCTGGAAAGCAGTATGGCAGTTCCTCAAAAGACTAAACATAGAGATCCCCTATGACCCAGCAATTCCACTCCTTGGCATTTACCCAAATGTCCAGAAACAAGGACATACTAAATCCACTAGCACAATGATGTTCATTGCAACACATTTTACCAAGCAAAGATATGGATCCAACCCAGATGCTCTTCAGTAAATGATTGGATCAACAAGATGTGGTATTTATACACAATGGAATTCCATACTGCCATCAGAAAGAATGACATGGCCCCATTTATAAGGAAATGGAAAAAATTATACTAAATGAAGTAAGCCAGACCCAAAGGAACATAGGCTCAATGGTTTCCCTCATTTGTAATGATTAGTACACATCTAGGACACTCCTAGCAGAGGATTACAATAGTTCAAAACCTAGGTACATAAAGTCATATAGGATGAGACTAAATGAAAGGATCTCTAGGATATGGAAACAGGAGCTTTATCTTGTGTGATTGTTGTTTTAATGTACTATATTATTTCTCTTCTCTTTTTTTTGCCCTTTGGTTAATCACATATTGTTACTGTGTCTGACTTTGTTACCTGGTATATTGTATATATGTTTATTTGTTTGGTTGAAATAAGAAAGGGAAAGGGGAAAACAAGATGATTGGGAAGGGGTAGGGAAGGGAAATGGGGACCCCTAAAAATGGGAAGGGGCATCAATGTGTGAGAAGTAATGCACTTACTACCTGGTGAATGTAACTGTAATCCCTCTGTACATTACCCTGACAAAGAGAGAGAGAGAGAGAGAGAGAGAGAGAGAGAGAGAGAGAGAGAGAGAGAGAGAGAGACAGACAGACAGACAGACAGACAGACAGAGACAGACAGAGACAGAGAGAGAGAGGGAGGGAGGGAGGGAGAGAGAGAGGGAGAGGGAGGGAGGGCACGCTCAGGGACAGCTTGTCTCTGAGTTCAAAGCATATAACCAATGAAAATACTAAGAAAAATAGGGCTGAAATAAGACATATTAGTCAAACTAAAACATAATCTTATCTCAACAGAATCTCCCTGAAAGAATACCCAAAGGGGTAGAGAGAGCATGACCTAGTGGTAGAGTGCTTGCTTTGCATACACGAAGCCCTAAGATGATTTCTCAGTACTGTGTATACAGAAAATTCCAGAAGTGGTGCTGTGGCTCAAGTGGTAGAAAGCCCAAGGATTGTGTCCAAGTCCCAAGTTCAAGTCCCAGGACTGCCAAAAAAAAACCTCAAAGGATAAATTTTTTCATATACTTTTATTGTAATTAATAGAAGGGTTACATTATATTCACCAGATAGAAGGTGCATTAATTCACATACATTGATACCCTTCTCATGTCTTGGTCCCCATTTCCCTCCCCCCCACCCCTACCCCTCATCTTGTTTTCCCCCCTTCCTATCCAATTTCAAATAACCAAATACAAATATATCCATTATATCAGATAACAAAGTGAGATACTGTAACAATATAAGATAACCAAGGGACAGCAAAAGAGATGAGAGATAACATAGTACATTAAGGACAACAATCACTCATTATATGGCTTTTGTTTCTTTATCCTAGAGGTCCTTTCATTTAGCGTCATACTATATCTATGTATACTATGTATCTAGGTTTTGCTCTATTGCAAATCTCTGCTATGAGAGCCCAAGGTTTCTATTGATTATGACCAATGAGGGAAACCATTGAGCTCAAAGGATAAATTTTAAACAGAGAAAGAACCTAAACCAGAAGAGGTGGCATTGTCCAGAAAGAACTGTACTTATTACCTAACTATGAAATGGTAACCCCCCTGTATAACATCTTAATAGTAACAATAAAATGATTTTTAAGATCAAATGTATAACTCTCAAATCCAAAAAGGTTAACAAGAAAAAAAGAAGGCAAAAAAAAGAGGAGGAAGAGAAGAAATAGCCTGAAGTCAGGTAAATGAAAATAATAAGAGAAAATGGAAGGCTGTTTCCAAAATGTAACCTAAAGCTATAGTAAAGAGATCTCACCAATTAAAAGAAAGCAGCATCTAAGTGGATTTAAATTGTTCCGCAATGTGCTATTTCCTAGGAATCTATCTATAATTGAAGAATTCAGAAAAGCAGAAAATAAAGGCTGGGGGAAAGATGTGCCAGGCAGATTCAAATCCAAAAGAAACAGTTGAAGTGTTTTAATATCAGACCAAACTACTCTAAGAGTGAGTGGAACTGACCTCAGGCAATGGTGCATGGAGAAGGGGGAGTCCGAGAGAGCAATGAGAATTGCAGAAACAAACAAACAACAAAAAAATAGGAACTGTGTCCAACCAATTTCAGTGGCTCAAATTCCAATCCAAATTAAAATGGACATTCTGCTTCAGCGTAACATCATGTGCTATTTTTAAGGGTATGTTTTCAAATATCCAGGTTACTGACATCATAGTGACTGTTCTATGTACAGCAATCCATCAGAATCCACAGAGAATTGGTTCCAGGACCATCCAAGTAATCAAATCCATCCATGTGTAAGTCCTCTAAACCCACATTGCATTTGCACTTCACCTCTGCATGTCCCTTTGTATATCTCTAGACTCTAGATTATAATACCTTGTTTAAAACCTATGGGACAAGGCAACAAGAGTCACCCCCTGACGACTCCCTCTAAGCAGCTCCCTCAGACACCCATGAATTCGAACCATATCTGACCTTTCTTCAAAACCTCTTTGAAATGCTTGTTTGTATTGTGTAATTCACCCCAAACATCTTCAGTTCTTTCACTAGTAATGATCCCAGCTGGGCCACTAGTGGGAGTTTCCATATTTTGGGGTAGGGGTGGCGTTGAGCTTGTACTCAGGACATGGGCACTGTTCCTGAGCTTTTTCATTCAAGGAATGACACTCTACCACTTCCACTTCTGGTGTTTTGTTGCCTAATTGGAAATAAGTCTTATGAACTTGACTGCCTACGCTGGCTTTGAACGGTGATCCTCAGATCTCGGCCTTCTGAGTAGCCAGGATTACAGGCATGAGTCACTGGCATCTGGCTTATATTCGTGTTTTTTGCTCTAGGGCTCATTTGGGAAGCTGATATAAAAAAAAATACAGGCCCCTCTTTGCAAAAAGAAGTAAATATCCATTTGCACAGCCACACTGCAGATACCCTGGAAAGTACCCATGGACCCCTGAGGGCTAACAACTGACTCACTTCCTGAGAGCAGACTCCCAAGAGATGGTGGTGAGATTTTTAATTAACTCAGAAAGACTGGGACCAAATTTTGTGTGGCCGTCTCAAGTTGTTCAGTTGTCACTGGCATTTTGGGTTACTACATCTTTGGACGTGAGGTTGGGGTAGGGAGAGAAAGTACACTACTACTACCATCTAGTAGATAGAACCCAGGGCTGCTGCCAGCCTCTGCCAGGCTCTGGCAGCCAAGAATGAGCTGGTCTATGATGACTATGTCAAGAAAGCTGGCATTAGAGGACGGAATGGAAATGGGTGAGTGAGTGGCCTACATCCTGCAGCAGGGATATTAGAGCCATACCATGTCCTGAGAGGGAACAAGTGAGAGTAAATGGGTTCTCAGAGCTTGAGGCCTACACATGCCTGACATTTGTGTATCTGGATATAAACCTGGAGTTTCCAATGGAGATGAATGTGTGCCCATCCCAGGGAGCTGCAGGGAAGCAGAGGATCATGGGATTCTGGTTGCCACGTTAGCCCACAGTGAGACACTGGGAAAAAGAACAGATTTCTGAGCAAGTGGCACCAAGGTCAAATGTGATAGACAAGGATGGGCGATTTTTCTCTGCAAGCACAAAATATTTCCTTGGAGAAAAACTGTCTTCATGGTCATTTCCCAAACTCTAAGAACATTCAAACAAGTTCCTTAAAGAAGCTACCAAGAGGCAGGCAGGGACCCTTACAGGGGAGATTGGAAGATCCTTACAAGAAAAATAACTCACAGTAGAGTTGAACAGAAACTCTCACCACCAGCTGAGTCACCTAGGCCTCCCTGGAAGCTGGGTCCTAGAGTAATATCCCACACCTGAGCAGAAGTCCAGGCTACCAAAGCTGCTGAGAATTCCTACTGTGATGGTCATATAGACTATCTAATTTCTAGAACTTATCAGTGAGCTTTCCTCTCTCTCTCCCCATCTTGGCAAGCATTACTGTGATGTAATTTATAAGAAATATACATATATCATCTTCATAGTGGTTTCCTAGCACACAGCTAAAACAAAAACGAAAAAAAAATGAATAAAAACCTTGCTATCTCCAAAGTGAGGTATTTTGGTATTTTTGTATGATAATGAGATGACCTAGGGTTAGGGGCCCCCAGAAAGCCTTAGAATGATGTTGCCAGGAAACAGAACCACACAAATCTCTGATTTCCAGAAAGGAAAAGAAGTTGAAAGTTGGCTGATCACCAGAGACCAATGATGGAATCAACTATACCTATGGACTAAGGCATTCTGGGTTGGGTGCTTTCAAATTGCTAGCGGTGCCTGGAGCATGGCATGCCTAGAGAGGATACAGGAAACTGCAGGTTCTTTAGCCTATACATTTCTTTCTTCCATCTGGCTGTTCATCCATATTCATTGCAAAATCCTTTAGAGTAAATGGGCAAATATAAAAGCCTCCCTGGGCCAGGGTGTTGCCTAGCAAAGTATCAAAGCTCGGGCTGGGGGTGAGTTGTAAGGACCTCCAATTTATAACAAGAGAGTCAGCAACTCCAGATACAATCTAGAATCTCAGCAACTGGTATTTGATGTGGAGACAGTGTTGGGCACAGGACTAAGTCTTGCACCTGTAGTATCTGACTCAGACACCAGATAGATTATGTCAGAACTGAAGTTAATTATAGGATCCTGCCTGGTGAGGGAAATGTAGTCATTAGACACACACACACACACACACACACACACACACACACACACACACTGGAGATTAATAGTCAAATACTTCAAATACTCAGTGGCAAATATAAAAGGGAAAGGAGTCTGTTCTTCCTCTTATGTGGTGATCCTTGACCTCTTTGTAGAAATCACCTTTCATCTTCGACTCATCTGTCATGGAAAGGAAAGCCAGCTCCCCTTACCCCTAATAAACTTTACCAGGAAGAGATCAGAAACATTGGCAATAGACTTGATTTATCTAGGGAGGCTAGATGTAGCCTAGACTTCACAAGATGGGGGGGTCAGGTGGGGATGGGGACTGGGCCTGGTGAAGGTGGTGTTTCTGGACACCTTGTCTGCTGCACATAGCACAGACAAAATCAGCAGGATTCTTTTCTTCCTGTCTACAATGCCGGACCCAGACATTCAAGGCTGGCAGTGGGAAATCGGCTGAGATAGGGCAAACAGGACATAAGACACAAAAGCCATTTATCCTGAAACAAATCGGCCCTTCAGTTTCTAGGAGACCTCCCATCACTCACCTCTCCAGGGAAGAACTTGCATGTCAGTCACCAGCTCTCTAGGTACAGAGCACCATTAATTTCAGAACCACACAGGCTTCTGTGTGAGAGACCCGTCAGTCATCAAATATGGTACTAGAAGGGAAAGGGCAGCTGGGACTCCACTAACGAAAACACTGGGCATGTGCAGGATGCAGACTTCCTGGTAGAGTCATTTGAAAAGTCTCCTTCCCTCTGGATTGTTCCACTTGCCCTAGGCCATACATCTTGGAGCTCTGATCCCCAAATACTGGGTTTTTCACTATGAGGGTCTCCACTTAAAGTCCTTTCTCAGAAGTCAGTCAAAGATAGAGTCTGCAGCTCTATTTTTTTTTATTTTGCCAGTCCTGGGGCTTGAACTCAGGGCCTGGGCACTGTCTTTGGGCTTCTTTTGGCTCAAGGCTAACACTCTATCACTTGAGCCACAGCACTATTCCCAGCTTCTTCCCGTTTATGTGGAATCAAACCCAGGGCTCCATGCATGCAAGGCAAGCACTCTACCACTAGGCACACTTTCAGCTTGCAACTCTATTTTTGAATCCTTTGGTTTTTTAAATATATTTTTATTGTAATTAATAGAAGGGTTACATTATATTCGCCAGATAGATGGTGCATTGCTTCACAAACATTGATACCCTTTCTCATGTCTTGGTCCCCCAGCCCCCACCCCTCATCTTGTTGTCCCCACTTCCCTATCCAATTTCAAATAACCAAATAAGCATGTATAAAATATATCAGATAACAAGGTGAAATACTGTAACAATATGAGATAACCAAGGGACAGCAAAAGAGACGAGAGATAACATAGTACATTAAGGATAAGGATCACTCATTATATAGTTTTTGTTTTTATATCTTAGAGGTCCTTTCATTTAGCATCACACTGTATGGCCTTAGGTATCTAGGTTTTGCTCTATTGTAAATCTCTGCTAGGAAAGCCGAAGGTTTCTACTGATTATGACAAATGAGGGAAACCATTGAACCTATGTTCCTTTGAGTCTGGCTTACTTCACTTTCTAGGTAAATAATGCTGCAATGAACATCGTTGTGCTAGTGGATTTAGTATGCCCTTGTTTCTGGACGGTTGGGTAAATGCCAAGGAGTGGAATTGTTGGGTCATAGGGGAGCTCTATGTTTAGTCTTTTGAGGAACTGCCATACTGCTTTCCATAGTGGTTGGATGAGTTTGCACTCCCACCAACAGTGTAGTAGTGATCCCTCCTGGCCACATCCCCTCCAGCATCTGTTATTAGATTTCCTGATCCTGGCCATTCTAACTGGA
This sequence comes from Megascapheus bottae, assembly GCF_031878675.1. Taxonomy (NCBI): domain Eukaryota; kingdom Metazoa; phylum Chordata; class Mammalia; order Rodentia; family Geomyidae; genus Megascapheus; species Megascapheus bottae. Next base: position 48,943,092 of record NC_143523.1, read on the forward strand.
GTGAGGTGGAATCTTAGGGTTGTTTTGATTTGCATTTCTTTTATGACCAGAGATGTCAAGCATTTCTTCATGTGTCTATAGGCCATTTTTGTTTCTTCAGAGAAGACGCTCTTTAAGTCTTTGGCCCATCTTTTTTTAAAAAAAAAATATTTTTATTGTAATTAATAAAAGCGTTACAATATAGTATGAAGCTAATTGAAAGGACCTCCAGGATACTGAAACAAAAGCCATATAATGAATGATTGTTGTCCTTAATGTACTATGTTATCTTTCATCTCCTTTGCTGTCTCTTGGGTATCTCATATTGTTACAGTATCTCACTTTGTTATCTGATACATTGAATTTATTTGTATTTGGTTATTTGAAATTTGATAGGGAAGGGGGGAAAACCAAGAGGGGGGGGGGTGATGGGTACCAAGACATATGAAAGGGTATCAATGTATGTGAATTAATGCACCTTCTATCTGGCAAATATCACGTAACCCTTTTATTAATTACAAAAAATTAAATTATAAAAAAAACAAAAATAAATAAATAAATAAAAGGGTTACATGATATTTGTTTGGTCCATCTTTTAATGGGATGGTTGTTACTTTGGAGATTAGTTTTGAGGGATTCAATTTTTTAAGCTGTTGATATATTTTAGATATGAGGCCTTTGTCCGTTGTATGGTTAGTGAAGATTTTCTCCCATTCTGTAGGCTTCCTATTTAATTTACTAGCTATGTCCTTTGCCCTACAGAAGCTCTGAATGAAAATTTTATTTTTGCAGGCATAATTTCTAGTTGCTTTAAAAAAAATATCCAAAAGAGGGGCCAGGAGTTTAGCCTAGTGGTAGAGTGCTTGCCTAGCATGCACGGAGACCCGGGTTCAATTCCTCGGTACCACATACATAGAAAAAAGCCAGAAATGGTGTTGTGGCTCAAGTGGTAACGCTCTAGCCTTGAGAAAGCCCGAGGACAATGCCCAGATCCTGAGTTCAAGGCCCAGGACTGGCAAGGTATATCCAAAACAAAGTAAAGCACATGAAAGATAATCAGGAAGATTTGGGGTATTTTTTCCTCCACATGATGTTTAAGATGTCTGAGTGCCTCCAAGGGTGTGTGTGTGTGTGTGTGTGTGTGTGTGTGTGTGTGTGTGTGTGTGTGTGTGTGTGTGTGTGTATGCATGCTCACATACATGTACATATAATATGCTTGCTCTCAGAGGTGTGTACATACTTTAGATCAAGGCAAGATCAGGCTCATGAAGATGTTTCCTGACCATCTGCATGTAGGTGCATCTACACAGCCTTTAAATTGTCCTCATTTGAGATACCTTTTTATTTTGCACATTGTAACAAACCACAGTAATGACAGGGAGCTGAGGCTGGAATGCCTAATGAGCTGTGGCTGAAGAAATGATGTGATAGCATCTTGCAGATTGTAATTAACACACGACCTCTATTATGTCCTATCAGAGTGGTATCTTCTTGCTGACAAGTAATTCCCTAAAATATAATCAGTTGTCTCTCCACATCTCCATGTGAGGACTAATTGGGAAGAGCTTCTGCCTGAAAAGGCCACCCAGAGCAATCTAGGAACAATTACACGGCACCAGTGGTGGCTGAACACAATTACCTGGCTTTGAATGCACAGTAAGGTGAGGTATGAGGGGCGAGGCTTTGGTCAGGCATTTAGACAGCACCTGCCCAGCACCTCCAGCTTCCTAAGGGGATTCCGCAGAATCGACATGGCATCCTTGAGTAAAAGAGTAAAGCATTCCTGAAGGCTACATGAAAGGGTGAGATCCCTTTTTTGTTTTGTAACAGATCTTGGAGTTGAAACTCAGGTCCTGGGCTCTGTCTCTTTGCTTGTTTGCTCAAAACTGGAGCTCTATCCCTTGAGCAACACTTCTACTTCCAGCTTTCTGGCAGTTAATTGGATACGAGAGGTTTTGTTGCCTATGTTGTCTCTGAACCATGATCCTCAGATCTCAGTCTCCTAAATAGCTAGGATTGCAGGCATGAGCCAACAGCACCTAGCTGGTCATTTTTTTTCCTTATTGATACTACTCATGATTAATTGTAGAATATATTGGTAAGTCATAAAACCACTACTAAAGTCTTGGTTAGTCTAGCTCTCACCACCATCATGGTCATAACTGTTATTGTTTAGGAACTTTATTCCCCCCACATGTTTGGCTAGGTACCACAAGTATGCCATCTCTAGATATCATTAAATGGCAAGAAAAGCGATACCATAGTTTGAGAGGTCAGATAGGGAGTCTTTATTAAAAGGCCGACATCTGAAAATGGACTTTTGTCCCAAAGATCTGCAGCCTCATGAATACACTTACTACTGTCAGAAAACTGAGCTATGCTAGCCAGACAGGAAAGAAAAAGAAAATAAACAATACCAATAAACCAGCTCTAATGGAGAGCTGAAGTGGAATGCCATGGTAACAAGGAAGAGCCAGAAGACAGGACCCAAGACATGAACAGAGACATATGGCATGGTGTCCTGGTGCCTGAGCTGGTTCAGGCCTAAATAGGATCAGGTTAGGGGCTAGGGTCAGAGGGAGCTTGAGAGTGCAGGACCCAAGACTGGCAGATCCAATAACTTATTATCCAAGTCCCCACCCCACCCTTGTCTCTAGGAATTCAGGCACTGCCCATCCCCCTGGGAGGTGAGACTTCCCTGCCTTCACCATGAAGACAAGATGGGTTTCACTGGTGTTCAACCCAATAACCTATCATCCACCACATGGCTAAGATGGTACTGGTTAGATTCAGCATTCCTACCTCAACAGGACGAAGATTTTGCAAGGTAGTTAACTACTGTCTCCTTTAATAAATGAGAAAACTGAGACTTAGTTCTGTTCCAGTTCATCCAAAACACTAGACATCATAGATGTTTTTTAAATTTTTATGTAGTGTCAGTCCTGGGGCTTGATCTCGGGGCCTGTGTAGTTTCTGAGCTCCTTTTGCTCAAGACTAGCACTCTACCACTTGAGCCACAGCACCACTTCTGGATTTTTCTGTTTATGTGGCACTGAAGAATCAAACCCAGGGCTTCATTCATGCAAGGCAAGCACTCTATCACTAAGCCCACAGCTCCACTTCTGACTTTTTGGTTTTTAGTTGAAGATAAAAGTTTCATGAACTTTACTGCCTAGACTGGCTTTGAACTACAGTCTTCTAACCTCAGCCTCCTGAGTAGCTAGGATTACAGGTATGAACTGTTGGTGCCACCCAGATATATATGTATGTACAGGTCTTGGACTTAAACTCAGGGCTTAGGTACTATCCCTGAGCTTTTGTGGTCAAGGCTGGTGTTTTACCACTTGAGTTTTAATGGTTAACTGTAGAGAAGAGTCTCATGGACTTTCCTGCCTAGGCTGGCTTTGAACCATGATCCTTAGATTTTGGCCATCTGTGTGGCTAGGATTACAGGAGTGAGCCACTGACACCTGTTTTGGCTAGGTATCTTATTCTAGTTCAAATCAGTTCAAATTAGTATCCCTGCTATGATACAATGTCCTCTTTCTCATTAAAAAGATGGGATGATGGAGCCTTTTCTCCTTGCCACCATACAATGTTGCCATGTCTGTGTCATGAGAAGCTAGATTGGAAAGTGTTTTGCAGACAAGTGGTGCCTGGCACCCATCCAGATACCATACCCTGCTGAATGTAAGTGGGCATTATCCATCGAGTGTCATTTAATTGGGTCCAGTTGCAACATGAAGCCTAGGAAAGTCTGAACAGAGTTTTGGCAAAAGAAGGAAGGGAAGTGAGCTTTGTTGGCTACATGGGAACAGACAGAATGACCCAAGAGGAAGAAAGAATGGCTTGGCCCAGTGTGTAGGAGTGAGTGGGAGTTGCAGAATTGTGTCCTGCAATGGGGAACCCCCGAAATCTTTCCCATTAACATGCCAGTTAAATGTTCAGTCAAAATAAAAATGTGTCTTAGTACAAATGCAGCTTCCTGAAAAGTTCCCTAGCCCCTTTTATGACCCTGCCATCCACCTGTACAGACTTTGTTGTCATCATGGGTGGTGGCACCAGGAAGGGCAGAACTGAGGATAAGGTGAAGATAGGTATGGTTAAAATGGGAGCTATGGGGCAGGACCAGGCTGGCTCTTCTCTGCAGCCTGCCTCTCTTAGCTTTCTCTCTGCTGCCATTCCCCACTTCTTTCATCCAGGCTCTTTCATTTAGAAATGCTGAAGCTCTGTCTTACTGGATTCATGAGAGTGTTGGAATCAGTAGTAGGTCCTCACATTGAGAGATACCCCAGCATCCTAAATGTCAGGACACTAGCCAGGTGTCCTGCCAGGCTTGGATACGTGAGATCCTGACAGCAACCTGGGAAATTAATTGAAGTTCTGTTGGGCAATTCTCTGCCAGGGCAACTCTCCAGCCCCCACTGTGGCTTTTGCATTTGTCTTGGAGGAAGACCAAACAGAAATAGAGTTTGACCAGAAGTAGGTAGAACTGAATTATAAGGGCCATTTGAAAAGATGGGTGGAAAGGGAAATTGGAGAACCTTAATGAAGATGGGCTTTTTGGGAAAAGAACAGGCAGCCACAATCTGGGAGAGGACAAGACAGATGTCTATAATTTTCCACCATGATCAAGGCAAAGAACAGAGTTGAACGTGAACTTTCCTCCTGCCCCACTGCTAGCTCACCTATCTTTCCCAGCCCTCAGAAATCACCAGGTAGTGACAGGAAGGGAAGCTGTTTGTACAACCAAGCATCACACAGCTAACTCTATCTTCTATGTCTGAGAAACTGGGAGGTATAAGGAACCAGTGGTCGCTGTTGTGTCCAACATAGTGGTGGTAGCACCCTTAGGAGAGGACACTGATGGGAAGACTTGCTTTCAGTGCTTTGTTTTAGGAATCAAAGGTTCTTCGTTCCTTCCTTCCTTCTTCCCTCCCTCCCTCCCTCCCTCCCCTCTTCCTTCCTTCCTTCCTTCCTTTCTTTCTTTCTTTTCCTTTTCTTCCTTCTTTTTCCTCCCCCTCCTCTTCCTTCTCCTCTTCTTCCTCCTCCTCCTCTTCCTTCTCTTCCTCCTCCTCCTCTTGCTCCTCCTTCATTTTGTTGGTCATAGGGCTTGAACTCAGTGCCTGGGCACTGTCCCTGAGCTCTTTTTGCTCAAGGATAATGCTCTACAACTTTCGCCACAGCTCCGCTTCTGGTTTTCTGGTGCTAATTAGAGTTAAAGGTCTCATGCACTTTTCTACCAGAGTTGCCTTTGAACTGCAATCCTCAGATCTCAGCCTCCTGAGTAGCTAGGATTACAGTTATGGGCCACCAGTGCCTGGCTTCAAAGATTATTTTTACTTTCCTTCTTGAAACCTCTGCTTGTCTTTATGGAGGAGGTGCTGTTGCTGTGGTGTTTTCTCTGGGGAGGTGTTATAGAGTGATGTGGGAAGGAAGGATAACGGGTGGAGAATTTCTCAGTGGAAAGCAATACATGATTGTTTAGAAAATCAAGCCATCAATAGCAATGATGAACATGTATTTGGATAACCCATGATGGGAAAAAACCCATCACTGAAGGCTAAAATAGTGCAAATGTTTAATGTGTTTGTATCCTGATTGGGGTCCAACATCATGGATCTTCCAAACCATAGGCCAGGATCATCAATACTAACCACTATCAATCATCAATGATCTTGCTGGTAAGTCTTGGCTCTCTTAGAGTCTTTGGGCTTGGCAGGGATTTCCAGGAAAGGGAGTAGACACTAACCATCACCCCCTTGTTCTACTACATGTTGTGGGTGGTCCCTGAGCTCTGTCCTGCACTGTCATGGAAGTGAAGGGACTTGTTCTGGATAAGGGGTGGGAGTTGGCCCTGCCATGTGGAGTTCCAAGTCTTCATATCACAGCTTAATTCCATCCACAAATGGAGAAAGCCACTTTGAGAGGACACCCTACTTAGATGAGTTCCCATAGAAGTGACCTCAGATACAGTAAATAAATAACAAAACACCCAGGGATTGTTCCATGGCCCAGTGCTAACCCTACTGAGAACCGAGTCCTGATGTTTTCATAGGTCATCTCCCTGAGCTGAAATCTGATGAACCATTTCTTTGAGCCTTTAACCCAAAAAGTCATTGTTTTCTCTGTCACTGGCTCCATCAAATTCACCTCACCTGCTGTGCTTCATGTCACCTTTACAGGGCGGGCGCTACTCCCTGCATCCCTGTTTCTAACTGTCAACATGCTTGAGGAGAGTTTAGAAACAAGTGTTATGAAGAATATGTTAGAAAAACATATTCCTGTCAGAAAAGAAGAGACTCCAGAACGTGACTGATAGATACATGTATGTATATGGAAAAGCAGTCAGATTTGGGGGAGGTGTCAAGAAGTGGAATTATGAGCTATGGGAGGGAGCCAGAGGAAGATAGATTCCACATTAGAAGGAAGAAGTCATTTACCTCATGATTAGAATGGAGCCACTGATGAAGCAGGTGGTGCTGGAGGGATCTGCCATCAACATTATCATCAGGGATGGCATCGTCACTAGCATTTGTTGAGTGTTCTCTGAGCACTTTGTATGCATCATCTCTATCAGTGTCCCCTGTAATTACTGCCACCTCCTTACCTCTCCCAGATCCACCTTCCCTATCCTGACTCCTGTGATCTTCAGGAGTTTTGTTGCTTGGTTGTTTGGGAAAAGGAAGCCCCACAAAATAGCAAGTCTGAGGAGAGGGCAATGGTGGTAAGGGAGTCCTAAAGAAAGGCAGTTTCTCTCTCTTCCTCCCTCTCCCCCCTCTCTCTTCCCCCCATCTCCTTTCCTGTCTCCCTCCTTTCTCTCTCTTTCTTTTTGTGCTGGTACTGAACTCAGGGCCTGAATGCCATCCCTTAGCTTTTTAGTTCTACTACTTAAGGCATAGATTATTTTCACCTTTTTGCTTGTTATTTAGAAATGAGTCTCACAGACGTTCCTGCCTGTGCTGCCTTTGAACCATGACCTTCAGGTTCCAATCTCCTGAATAGCTAGGATGAAAGACATGAGTCACCAGCGTGTGGCATGAATTCGTCTTTCTGAGTGTCTTGGACACTCTCCTTACCCACTGCCTCCTGTGGCATCTTCCATTTGGCCAATTGGGAGATGTGCATATAGAAATGAATTATTCACAAGTTTCCAGTGGAATTTAGAGAGCTGGGCTTCTTCTTCCAGGAGAATTTTTCTACAAACTAGATCTTGCTTTGTACATTGGAAGTCTTTGTTTTGCTTATTACTAATGAATTTCATGGCTCAGTGGGCAACTGGAAGTATATTTGGGGGGGCTGGGCAGAAGGCTTGATTTTCTGAGCAGGTGCCATTGGAGACCAGAATGACTGGGGAGCAGGGAGTTATGGTCAATGAGCACAGAGGCTTCATGAAAATATTGTGGAATTAGATGATGGTGATAGTCCTGTAACATTGTGAATGCATTTAAGACTATTGAATTGTACATCAGAATATGATTAAGGTAGTAAAACATAAAGGAGAAGCAAGGAAACAGTGGCTAAGCATAATGTTTGGAGACATGAAGTGGCCTTAGTCCAGGGAACAAGACTGAAATGAGTCAAAGGGATGGCAATACGTGGCAAGGGAGGGGTGTGCAATGTGGTATAAACCCTAAGCGGGGGCAGTGGTCAGAATCAGTAGGCACAGGTGTTCTTTTTCCTTGTGTCATTGGTTGCTCAGCTGGGAATGCATTCCAAGGGCTCAAGATGGCAGAGGGCACAGGTCCACCACTGTACCAAGGTCAGCCATAGTACAAGATTGGAATTGGAAATAGCTTCAGTGTTCATCCAGAGTTCGCTGGTTAAATAAAGCTGGATAGAGTTACTGTATACAGTATAGCTGTGGTGTGTTTGTGTGTGTAAAAGAGAGAAACAAAGAGACAGAGAAAGACAAAAGACAAATAGGGGAACAGAGGAAAAGAAGAAAAACTTCCTACATATTGATATTTATATTCTCCAGTAGAATTTGTTCACAGGAAGCTTTACAAAGTAAAAGCAGTATGGGGCAGAAGAGTAAGATGGAGATTTCACCTCTGTGTGAGAAGAGGAGAAACACTGTATATGTGTGTTTGCACAAACTGAATGAAATGATAGAAGCTAAGGAGAGTTGCCACTGAAAAGGGGAGAGGCTGAACGAAGGCAGAGGATGGGCTAGACACCCATTTTGTGGCCTTATACTGTTTTGATAGTTTTATTTTTATTTTTATTTTTTTTTGCCAGTCCTGGGCTTGGGCTCAGGGCTTGAGCACTGTCCTTGGACTTTCTCAAGGCTAGAGCTCTACCACTTGAGCCTCAGCACCATTTCCAGCTTTTTGCTATGTATGTGGGGTACCGAGGAATTGAACCCGGGTCTTCGTGCATGCTAGGCAAGCACTCTACCACTAGGCCAAACTCCCGGCCCCTGTTTTGATATTTTTAAAATGCTGGTCCTGGAGCTTGAACTTATGTCTTGGGTATTGTCCCTGAGTGTTTATGCTCCAAGAGCTGGCATTCTACCATGAGAACCACAGCTCCACTTCCAGCTTTGGGGTCATTAATAGGAGATATTAGTCTCACGGACTTTTCTGCCAGGGGCTGGCTTTGAACCACAATCCTTATTGTTTGGGTTTTAAAAAGATCATGTAAATGAAGAAGTCAGAGCAGATAGAGAAGCCCTTTACAAACCCTAAGATAATGAATAGATTAAAGAAGTTATGGAGAAAACAACAGCAAGGCCATGTGTTACTTTACAAGAGGGACATTCTGAGAGATGCATTGTTGGACAATTTTGCCATTGTGTGAACATCAGAGTGAAGTGAGGATAGCTACAAGATCACAAGGTAGTGTAAGGTCAGGAGATCTCCATCACGTGTGGCTTGTCACTAGCTAATGCACAATTACGGAATACACGACTGTATCCTCAGCTATTTTATTTCTTAAGTGTTCAGCGGGTACGAGGGCTAAGTACTTTATATCTGTGAGATTCTTTGATCTTTATACTGCCTTCTAGGCACAATGCTCTTCACCCTTCTATACGAGGAAACCAGCAATCATAGTAGTTAACACGTCCAGGGTTACATCTTGGAAGGTCCAGAGCTGGGATTTGAATCCATGTCTTATTGGCTGCAGAGCGGTGGCTGTCCCCAATCCTTTCCTCATGCTGTCTTCTCATAGCAGACCCTCCCTTCTTAACACCGGAGTTTTCTTTGTTTTATGCAACATGATCATTTGCCAAGAAAGTCTTCAACCAACCACCTTGATACCACAAGGCAGACGTGGTCAGTCCGTCTTCAGAAGGTATTTCTGGCCATAATTTTTCTATAATATCCAGAGTCATGATTAGGTACAGCATCCTTGTGATCTTGGATTTCTTGAAATACCATCTAGCACTGCGCTAGCTCCAATGCCTTTGATAGAGCCCAGAAGAGAATATTTATGGACTACATCATTAAGGTGGTTAACAGTTTAGGAGTAATTCCCCTCTGAGTGCAACATTTGGACAAATGCATGACGGAACCTTTTCCTGTGTTTGGACAAACTCAGAGTCAGGTACTTGAACATACAACTAGGCCCAGGTAATTACAAACATCCAGATGAGGCCCAACCATCGAATAAAAATGTAGTCATAAAAATAATTAGCTCTCAGGATATCTAAAAATGGGATTCAAGCCAGGTCCCAGTGGATCATGCTTGTAATCCTAGAACTCAGGAGGCAGAGATCTGAAGATCAAGGTTTGAAGTTAGCCCAGGCAGGAGACTCTTATAAGGAGTCTATGAGACTCTTATCTCCAATTAACCACCAAGAGTAGAAAAAGCTGGAAGTGAAGCTGTGGGTCAAATAGTAGAGCTCTAGCCTTGGGCACAAAAGCTCAGGGACAGCACCCAGGCACCACATACACACAGAGGATTAAAAAAAAGTCTGGATAAGTGGGACTGCATTAAACTGAGCTTCTGTATGGCAAAGGACATAGCTACCAAATTAACTAGAAAACCTACAGAGTGGGAGAAGATCTTCACTAACTATACAATGGACAAAGGAACCTTGGGCTCTCCTAGCAGAGATTTATAATAGAACAAAACCTAGATACATAAGGCCATATAGTATGACACTAAATGAAAGGACCTCTAGGATATAGAAACAAAAGCCATATAATGAATGATTATTGTCCTTAATGTACTATGTTATCTCTCATCTCTTTAGCTGTCCCTTGGTTATCTCATATTGTTACAGTATTTTACCTTGTTATCTGATATATCGTATACATGCTTATTTGGTTATTTGAAATTGGATAGGGAAGGGGGGGAAAACAAGATGAGGTGTGGGGGTTGGGGGACCAAGACATGAGAAAGGGTATCAATGTATGTGAAGTAATGTACCTTCTATCTGATGAATATAATGTAACACTTCTATTAATTATAATAAAAATATATGAGAAAAAAATAAAAGTTTCAGTAATGTATTCTGTGTTTCCAGATGGCCTCTGTGTGTTCATGACTATGCTAGCTGTCCTGGGAGAATAATAGAAGAATGTATGTCCTCACAGGTTTTATCATCTCATTAGAGAGAGGGGATCAGTATCCTTAGAACAAGAAACTCAAGAAATGGCAGAGGAAGAAAAGAGGGCCCAGCAACTTCTGAACACTCCTGGAAACTGACAAGAAAGAGACCTAGGAGAACGGGGGATTTTGAGCTGGTTTGGTTTTTGCTTGGCTAACAAGGATGAATGCGATTGCATGGACATGGAGCAGAAGCAGGAAGGAAGGCATTGCTGCAAACAGGGAAGGTAAATAAGATGGATGAGGAGAGAGCAAGGGAGAGGGGCAGAAAGAGAAATTAAGAGAGACTGGGGGAAAGGACCAGGAAGAGAAGGGAGGGAAAAGGAGAGGAGAGAGGGAGGAGAGGTGAGGGAAAAAGAAAAGAGAAGAGTAAAATGTGGAAAGAGGGAAGATGGAAAAAGAGAAAGCTAAATGGAAACCAAAAGAGAAATGAAAAGACATTTGTAAGGAAATGGAAAGACTTAGAAAAAAATCATATTAAGTGAAGTCAGCCAGATTCAAAGGAACATAGGCTCAATGGTTTCCTTATTTGTCATAATCAGTAGAAACCTTGGGCTCTCCTAGCAGAGATTTACAATAGAACAAAACCTAGATACATAAAGTCATATAGTATGACACTAAATGAAAGGACCTCCAGGATACAGAAACAAAAGCCATATAATGAGTGAGTATTGTCCTTAATGTATTATGTTATCTCTCATCTCTTTAGCTGTCCCTTGGTTATCTCATATTGTTACAGTATTTCATCTTGTTATCTGATATATTGTATATATGCGTATTTGGTTATTTGAAATCAGATAGGGAAGGGGAAAAACAAGATGGGGAGGGGGAAATGGGGACCAAGACATGAGAAAGGGTATCAAAGTTTGTGAAGCAATGCACCTTCTATCTGGTGAATATAATGTAACACTTCTATTTATTACAATAAAAATATATGAGAAAAAAAGAAAGGAGGGAAAGGAGACAGCAAGTTTGTCTATAAAAAGACAGAAAGGGAAATTGCAAAGCATTAGAAATACAGACCGATCTTGAATATCATCTAACCAGTTGGGTGGCAGAAAGGGATACTATTTTAGGTTCTTAAGCAGAGTGTAAAGTGATAACCAAAGTCACTTAAGTCCTTGCTTAAGTCATTTTGAAGGTCAGACCAGGCACTGTCTCCGGACCTGTAGGAACCCTGTTCCTTTGAAGCAGCTCTCATGTACAAGGTTAATCTCACAGGACGGCAGTTTCTCTCTGAAGAAAAAGCAAGGTGACCAGGGAAGTGAGAGGTAGGCATGGGTGTGTGTGCGTACGTGTATGTATACACACACACACACACACACACACACACACGTGCAAGGGCACCTTGATCACACACATGGTACGGCTTCATGCACTCATCTGAGCTTCTCATTTTCCTAAGAACAAGAGCGGGGTAATATTGTTTGGTATTAAGAGGGCTAATGATATTCTTTGCTTTGGGAATGTTCCATTCCAGGGATTCATGCTACCAGCTTAGTTTATAACTTACAGCCCTATCCTCTGACATGGCAGGACCTTGCCTGTGGTGATGGTCCATGAAAGGACTTTCCATGTCCTTGAGAGTGGACTTGTGTGTATATCACCTGTCACCTACTTTAAGAGGATCCACATTCCTAAGGATAGTGGCCTCTGATTTGACCTCTTTGTCCCTGCTCTGAGTATCTGAGTATGAGCTGTCCCTTTCAAGCCAAGTCCTTTTAGGATCAAGCCACAAGAGTCCAGTGCTGGGTCAGCTCAGAGCTGGGCAGAAGGCTGACAGGACTTAGCGCCGGGCGGGGGACACCAGGTTTAGTTTCAGAGCAATGTTCACCAGGATATTAGATTGCATTGTGAGCAGCTACTCATGCAGCTGAGGTGGGTGGGAGGTAGCCAGCACACTGGAAAGTAATAACCCAAGATTTTCCATTCTGATAGTGACATTGAGGCATGTGGCAGAGGGCTGTCACCACAGCAGACTGGCTGCTCCATTTTGCTTGTTTGGAGGGCAGGGACAGGGAAAGCCCCCCTCTCCAGGGACTCCATCTTGCAAAACATGTAGATCACCAGTGTGGCCTCAGAAGTAGACAGGGTGGTCCCCAATGCAATGAGAGATATTTCCTGCCAGAATACCCTTCTTCACAGTCAGTTTGAGAGCTTGCAGTGGGGGTGTCTTTGAGAACTTTAAGTATCTGCAGGGGAGCCTGGAGTGTAGGAAGAGAGGGGAAAGTGGGGGGAAAGGAGCAGAGGGTGGACACAAAACTTTGTGTAGACCCTTGCAGGGGCAAATGAGAGCTTAGGTCTGGGAGGTGGGTAACAAGTAGCTGAAATGTATTGACATCATCATTCTGCCAAGGCCTTCTGTGTTGCTGACTCAGAGGTACCCTTTATTCAAAGCCTGAGCCTCATTCCTCTCTTCTCTCCTTAAGGAGAGATCAACTGTTAGTCCATCCCTAGGGGAGCCTGCTGACTCTAGCCTCTCTGACTCCCCTGGGCCATTCCCTGAGCCACCTCTAATTCACCCTCAAGCCAGCCTGGCCTGCTTTCCCCCTAACGGAATCTGCTGGTCTCTGGCTTGGCCTTCCTTTCTGCTTGCCTTTGACCATGGACCAGGCTGAATCCCCAGATTGGAGCCCCAGCTCTGACATTGCTGAGGACATTGCTCTTGTGACCTTTCCTCTCTAAGTCTTCATTTGTGAAGGTCAGGAGAGCCCCTGAGGGGAGATGGGGAATGAGTGTGAAATTGGAACTCAGGGCTAACTTAGATCACTGCCTTCAGAGCATGGGTCCCAGGAGGTAAGAACTGGGGTGTTCTTATTCTCTTTCAGGACACCCCTCCAAAGTATGTGCAGGGAAGCCAGACAAGTAGCCAGTGACCAGAGCCCCAAGAGTCTGAGTCATCATCTACAAGGTTACCAGCCAAGAGGCTGGCACGGATCCCCAAGTGGCCAAGGTTGAGTCACTGTTCCCAGGGGCTCAGCGCTACAGAAGCCTGCAGATCTGGACAGTGAATGATGAGCATCAGCCTATTGTATCTTCTCTCTCTCTCTCTCTCTCTCTCTCTCTCTCTCTCTCTCTCTCTCTCTCTCTCTCTCACACACACACACACACACACACACACACACACACACACACCACCACCACCACCCACCCACCCTAACCCTCCCCACCTCCCAGACTTCCACATAAACTTCAAACTTTCACCCTGTGAGACTTGCTCACAGAACAAGGTCAAGAATACCTGAAAAAAGCAACTATTTCTTTTCTTTCTTTCTTTCTTTTTTTCTTTCTTTCTTCCTTTCTTTCTTTCTTTGTGTGTCATGAGGCTTGAACTGGGCTTGGGTGCTATCCCTGAGCTCTTCAGCTCAAGGCTATCGCCCTGCTCTTGAGCCAAGCCCCACTTCCCATTTTCTAGAGGTTAATTGGAGATAAGAGTCTCAGGTCCTTTTGTGGCTGCACTTGCTTTGAACCTTGGTCCTCAGATCTCAGCCTCTTGAGTCTCTAGGATTACAGACGTGAGCCACCACACCCAGCAGCAACTATTTCTTAGGTTCACTTTCTTATTGCCTCTCAATCAGCCGCCCAAAATAAGCCACATTTCATCACCAAAATGGAAAATCCTCAGAGCTGCTGCTTCTCAAGCTAAGAAGCAGTAAAGAGTTCAATGGAAAGAACAAGAAATGAAGTCAGAATCTCTCGCTCTGCCATTCAGAAGCTGAGCAATCTTGAACCAGCCTCCTACCCTCCCTGAACCTCCTTCTTCCTGGGAAAGAGAAGAGCCATTCTCATGGTTTACGCACATGATAATCTCATGTAGTGATTGGGTACAGTGTGGGATCAGTATTGCATAGTGAGTAGTGATTGTGTCAGGGTAGAAGGCATACCCTCACCATTTAGCATTTCTTTCAGTGGCAAACACTCAATGTCTTTTCTCCTAGCTACTCTGAAATGTGCAATTAAATGTCGGCAGCCATCATTGCTTTATAGTGCTATCAAACAGCAGGAATTATTCTTTGGAGAGAGGATGAATGGGTTAGGACAGCCACAATATTTGATGTGCATGTATGAAAATGAAACCAGATAACTTAGGAGGAATGGGAGGGACTGGGAGGAACAGGGGTGTGGGAGGGGAGATATGATGGAAGGGGTGGCGCTGATCAAGATGTATTGTACTCATAAGCTGACATGCTGAATTGAAATCACTTCACACAAGTACTTAGAGATCATATTTAAATTCTTTAAGAATGAAAAATGAGGGCCGGGAGTTTGGCCTGGTGGTAGAGTGCTTGCCTAACATGCATGAAGACCCAGGTTCAATTCCTCAGTACCACATAAATAGGAAAAAAGCCAGAAGTGGCGCTGTGGCTCAAGTGGTAGAGCTCTAGCCTTGAGGAAGCCCAAGGACAGTGCTCAGGCCCTGAGCCCAAGCCCAGGACTGGCACAAAAAAATGAATAAAAAATGAACTTATTCTATCCAACTACACCCCTGTACCATTTTCTACATTCTCTAAGTTTTCTTAGCCTTCCCAGGAACTGGTGGCTCACATCTGTAATGCTGGCTACTCAGGAGGCTGATAGCTGAGGACTGTGGTTCAAAACCAGCCCAGGTAGTAAAAGTCCTGAGACTCTTACCACCAATGAACTAGCAAAAAGCCAAAAATGAAGCTGTGGCTCAAGTGGTAGAGCCTTAAACAACAACAACAGCAACAAAAATCTCAGGGATAGGGACAGGGACATAGCCTAGTGGTAGAGTGCTTGCCTTAGCATGCATGAAGCCCTGGGTTTGATTCCATGGTACCACATACACAGAAAAAGACAGAAGTGGTGCTGTGGCTCAAGTGTCAGAGCACTAGCCCTGAGCAAAATATATCCAAGGACAGTGTCCAGGCCTTGAGTTCAAGCCCCAGGACTGGCAAAAAAAAAAAATCTCAAGGATATCATCCAAATCCTGAATCTAAGCCCCAGGACACACACACACACACACCTTCCAATGAGCACTATTGTACTCTACTCTTCCGAGATCTGTTTTAGCTCATATATGTAAGTAAAGATATGTGATATTTGCTTTACTATGCCCAGCTTATTTCACTCAATTTAATGGCCTCCAGTTGTGTCCATGCTGTCACAAATGATAAGATCCTTTCAACCATTTTATGACTAAATCCTATTCCTCTGTGTACAAATGATGTAGCTTCTGACTTTTATTCCTGATAGACACTTAAGTTGATTCCATCTCAACCTAGGTGGCTATTGTGGATAGAATTTCTCAGGGACTTTTTGGGGTTTTTTTATGAGAGCATAAACGTGTGTCTATGAAAAGGCTTGCAAGAGTGAAAGGATGAAGACAATTATCAGGGAAAAAATGTTCTACTCAAAGCAGTTCAAGGGGTATCTGTGATTGTGTTATTTTATTAAACACATATTGACTGTTTCTTCAGTGACAGGCAGGGCATAGCTCAGGGGGAAACATACCTGTGCCCTGGAAGAACTCACATTCTGGTGGGGAGACTGACGTTGAATATGTCCCATGAAATATGAATACTGTGAGGAGGAGAGAGAACCTTGTCCAAGAGAGTTTGGACAAGACTTCCTGCAGACCATGAAGTCAGTAGATGCTGGAGTCCCTTGTACATATAAGCAATGTACTATCGGCATCACACCTATGCACCTTCTCTCATGTACCTGAAATCATCTCTAGATGACATGTAATACCAAATGCAGTGGGAATGCTATGGATACAGCTACTGTGCTGCCTCGTTTAGGAAACCACATCCAGGAAAAGGTCTGGACAGGTTCTGAAGAGATACGAGGCTTTTGAGACTTGGGGATGCAGAAGTCAAGGATTCAGAGGGCAGATTGTTTCCAGGCAGAGGTCACTGAGTGGGGAGGGAGGAAGATCCTCTCTAAGGGTGAGGTGACTACCTCTCCCCAGAGGCCCCTATGGCACATAGCCTCTCCTTCTCTTGAGGATCCTGATGGCATGCAGCCCTGACTCAGAGCCTCTAGTGAAGCAGCAGCTCAGCACTGCTGAAAGTTGTTCTGTAAACACAAGTCAGAGCAATTAGATAAGGAGGAAAATAAGATGTAACTGTATTAAAAAGGAGGAAGCAAATTTAGGATGATTTGCAAGTGATTTGATTATATATCTAAATCCACTGAAAATTTTCAGAAAAACAAACAGGCTTGGGTCTCATCTGCTTATACAAACTACAGATGAGGAAAAAAAGATGTCATTTGTAATTTTAAAAATAGACAAGACACCCAAGAATAAACTTATAAGAACTATGCAGGATCATTATGAAAAGTTTTAATAGTACTTAAATAAGTTAAATGATGCATGTTCCTGAAGGTAAAATTTCAGTGTTATAAAAAGTTACGTTTGTCTCATTCAAAGCAGTGCCAGTTAAATTATGTCATTTCTTTTCACTAAAACTTGACCAAAGTTCATCTGGATAAAACAAATATGACATTAGCTGGGGGGGGGAGGAATGATGGAGAAAAACAAAAATGCACATCTTCATCTAATAGTTACATTTATTTATCCTAAATCTATAGAAACCAGAACAGTTTGGCTCAGTGCATGAATAGACCATTAGAGTCACAAAACATAACAGAGTCTAGTTATAAAGGCACAATTCAAATAAAAGCATAAGTATCATAAAGGCGTAATTCAAATCAGAGTTGAAAAAGTAGGTCATTCAATAAATGGAATGAGCTAATGGTCCTCTATAATGCAAACTTCATCACAACTTATCTCAAAATAAATTCCAGACGAGTAAAATTCTCCATGTAAACCACATAGCTAGGCCTAACCTAGAAGAGGCCAGGAAAGGTACTCCTTAGCTACGTACACATCTCGTACCAGATATTCTATATAACAGAGTGAGGAGAACCCATATCTGACAGTCAGAAAGCCCTTGGGGCTGTGCTGTGTATTGCTGTCCCATGTTAAAAAGCAGAGGATAGGCTCACATTTAGAATCTTAGCTATTCGGGAGGTTAAGATCTAAGAATCATGGTTTCAAGCTAGCCTGGGCAAGAAAGTCCATGAGACTCTTACCTCCAGTTAATCATTAAGAATTGGGAAAAGGAGGTGTGGCTCAGGTGGTAGAGTGCCAGACCTGAGTGAAAAAGCCAAGAAGAATGCCAGGCCTGAAGTTCAAGTGCCAGTACCTACACCACACACACACACACACACACACACACACACACACACACACACGTGCTTCCAATAGGCCTTTCATAAATTATGAATTATTATTGCCACCATGCTCTAGCCTCCTGTTTGTTTTACAGTCCTCTTTATCTTCTCCCATGAAAGCATTTCAAATTGCAAAGGTTAACAGGCTCCTCCCTGCCTCTCAGCCTTCCAATTTGACTGCTAATCACCAGATGTTCCCAGAGCTCAGAGCAAGGGGAGGGCAGGGACTTTGTGCTTGGATCTCCTAAGGAGAGACTTCCTGTAGGTCTCTGCCACCTGGTGCCACAGAGAGAACTCCTGCTTCTAAAGTATACAGTGGGGGCCTGGCCTAGTTTTCTGGCTCTCATAATTGTTAGCTATAAATACTACTTTGTGTCACTTGTCCACACTGGGCCTCAGTTTCCCTTGCCTATAAAATGAAAGGAGTAGACTAGAGAAGTCTAATGCCCTTTCAGATGTCTGATTCAACTGCAATGTCCTGAGGACTTGCTATGTGTACAGCCCTGGTCTAATCAGTAAGTCATACCTGGTCTTTCATGTCATACCTGGTCCTGGTAGTGGTCTAGGCCACCTCTTGTTTCATTTTAATAAAGATTATTGTATGATCAGATGCTGCAGCTACTTACCTAGGTTCAGATTCTGGCTTTCCTACCTATTAACTGTGATTCTAAGCAAGTTTCTTAACTTCCCTGTGCCCAGTTTTCTTATCTATAAAATGGAAATAGTAGCTTCCAATGGGGCACTGGTGTCTCACACTTGTAATCCTAGCTACTTAGGAGATGGAGATCTGAGTATGACGATTCAAAGCTAAACCAGGCTGGAAAATCCATGAGACATCTCCAGCAAACTATTCAGAAAAGGCTGGAAGTGGCACTGTGGCAGAAGTGGTAGAGTGCTAGCCTTGAGCAAAAGATGCTCAGGGACAGCACCCAAACCCTGGACTGGCACACAATAAAGGCACTTCTAGGGGTTGGAGGCATGACTCAGAAGGTAGAGTGCTAGCCAATGAGCAAAAGCAGAGAATACCCTTGGACTTGGTGTTGCCCACCCCAGTTGGATACTAGAGTGATATCCTTTAATCCAGTTTTGCTTTTCTGGTGCTCTACCTCTTGATTCGTATCTCCACTTCTAGGTTTTGGGTAGTTTAATTGCAGATAGCAGTCTATTGGATTTTTCTTGCTTGGTCTGGCTTTAATTCCAGACTCCTGAGTAGCTAGATTTATAGGCATGAGCCACCTGTGCCTGACTTTCAAGTAACACTGATTAGTAAGCTAATACTGTGCCACAACACATACATCCTTCACTTCCCCTCATCTTATCACAAAAACTCTACTTGTATCACAACAAGAAGATTAAGAACAGTACAATAAGATATTTAGATAATAAAAGGAGGGGCGAGAGGGAGGGAGAGAGACAGAGACAGAGATCATATTCACATAACTTGGATTTCAGTGCATTATCTTAATTTCTCTATGATTTATTGATAATCTCTCACAACAGCTGATGGATAAATTAAAAGTTTCCATAATTATGTACATGCAGGGAAAATTTTAGTATGTTTGGTACTATTCATATCACTTGGGGGAGGGGGACTCTCAGGATGTAACCCCCAGGGTCAGGAGAATTACTGTCCAATGGGTTTTGTTTCCTTTTTGTCTCTTATTTCTTAAATGAACTGGTTCTCCATTTCTAAGGTATCTTCTTTGCCCTTATCTTTTTAAGTCTATTTTGGTCTGAGCACTGTGTATCTTCAAAGCAACTTCCCTTCCTCTCATGTTCAATGTCTTTTTCACACAGGGAATCCAAACAAATCCCTCTCTCTTTAGCCACAGTAGGAGGGGACGGTGGAAGATTTCCTTCCCTCAAGTCTTTTCTTCTCATCTCTGCCTTTCGTTAGTGCAGATAAAGTAGGGCCTTTAGGATCAAGAGACGTGGGTACACATCACAGGAGTGAATGCAGGAAATGCAACTCAATCTACAGAGAGCACAGCCTCCAGGATGACCGAACCCAAAGGTAGATGAAGAGGAGCATTGGCAAGAGTGCAGGGAAGCTGGAGCCTTTGGACATTGCTGGTTGGGGTGTAAAACAGTGCACCTCCCACATTTTATGTAAAGTCAAACCTATAAGCTAGGTGCACGGTTTAAAGCCAGCCAGGGCAAAAAGTCCATGAGACTCTTATCAAAGCTGGAAGTAAATCTGTGAATCAAGTGGTAGAGTACAAACCTTGAGTAACAAAGCTAAGAGACAGAACCCAAGCCCTGAGTTCAAGCCCCAGTTCAGGCACTTGTACAAGCGCACATGTGTGTGCCCCACATCCACACATGTCAATAAATGAATGAATGAAAGACTAAAACTTGATGTGGTCATACCATGGAATATTGTTACTCCATCTAAACAAAATAATGAAGTTCTGCTACTTGAGTGAGCCTTGGAAATACTATGCTTTTGTAATTCTGATGCACCTAATATAGTGTGGTGTCCATATCTCGTATGTGGACATGAGTAAAGATTCGCATAATTTTAATGCCTTGTGTTTGGTCCCCAGCACTGCAAATATATATATATATATATATGTACATAAATTAAAGAGCTGATGAAGTTTGATGGACAATGGAGGAAGAAAAAGAAACTCATGTGCTAAGTAAAAGAAGGCAGACACAAGCTGCTACATGGCCTATGGAAGTCTTTCCATAACAGTCCTAGAAGAGGCCACACTGTAGAGACCAAAATCAGATTAGTCATTACCAGAGAAAGCCCATCTGATAAATGCATCTGCTAAGAACATGCCTGTCTTATTAAGGAAGTCCCTTAGCACAATCTGTAGGAAAAACAAAACAGAAATGTATTTAAAACTCACCAGGGGATTTCCCTTTTCAAGGATTCCTTATAGAAACTTCCTGTGTTCCATACATAATCACCTACCCATTTACCATTTGTTTCTCCAGCCTGATTTTCCCCATGTGAACTTGCTTCCAGCCAGGTGTTGCTATTCTCTGGCACAGACCATGTGCTTAAACACGGATATCACCCCTGCTGCCTACCTGCCTGTCTGCCTGCCTGCTGCCTGCCTGCCTGATGCTGAAAACATTGTCAAACACTTTGCCAACCTATACACAATGCCCCAAGTGAAACCTGCTTTCTGATTGTCTCACACTGGGTGATAAGTTGGCTCCCCCAAACACACATACACACAACTTGCTTTTGAAATGCCCCCCAAACCAAATCCAAGAAAGACTGACTATATCTCAGGGCCTGGGTTAGAAGGCAGATAGTAATCCTAATGGACTCCCCTTTTACAAACTGACATTTAGGCCTATGTGAAGCTCTCAAAGGGGCCAGACTGAAGCAGGCAAGATGAGGAGGAGAGAGAGAGAGGTTTGGGTGACAGTTAGGTACCAGGTGCTTGGCATAAAAGTGGCTGATGCTGTCATTAATCATTCCATCCCCCACCCCTCCCCCAGGACATCAGACAAAGCTCATCTCTGAGGAGCTGTGGAGAAAGGGAATGTTGGGAGGGATGTTAGGGACACAGGGATCCTAGAAGCCAGGAGCCAGCTACAAGTCTTGTTTTACAGCTGGTGAAATACAGGAATTTGGAGCAAAGGAGACATTCAAGGGACAAATGGCCCATTGGTGAATTGGCATGGTGGCCATACTGGCATTAGATAGGTCACATGGGGAGAGGCCTTCACCTACAAATTTATTCTTAATCTTCCTGATCTTCTCAGGGGAAAGCCCTTATTTAGAGGGAATCTCCTTATAGGAAAGGATCTCTCGTCTGCGCCTAGCACCTGCGTGCCCCTCCTTTTTGTTACTGGTCTTGGGGCTTAAACTCTGGGCCTAGGACTTTTCTGCCTAGGCTGGCTTTGAACTCCAGTCCTCAGATCTCAGCATCCTGGGTAGCTAGGATTAAAAGCATGAGCCACCACGGGCACCATCTCTCTTTTAACCTAGGGACAAGAAAGCAGCAGGAAGGCTCACCGGCGAAGCTGTTCTCATCTGCTGTGCTGGGTTACTAGGGTTTTCCTCTGTCTTTCCTTCAGCAATTTCAAGATGAAACATAGAAAGGAGGCTCTAATTAACTATGTGAGTCTCTCTCACCACCACCACCCCCCCACACACACACACACAGAGCCCTACCTAATGGATATACAGGGTCTCCCTTCTTCCATCTGTCCCATAGTGAGTGCCCATCACTTTCTGGCTTCTCCAACACTTATTTTCAGATGTGCCTGCTGCCAGGTGAGACCCTGGCCCAACCCCATCACACCTGCTTTCTTCTGGTCAGACTCAGGACTCTTCCCACCTCGGCAGCCCCTGGAGCAGCTTCCAATTGCATGCCAAGAATCTCCCTCCTGTCTGGAGCGTCCTTAGCTGCCCTCTCTCCACTTCCTAGGGTCCAGGTTCTGAGGCCCTTTGCTTTAATCCTGCTCAGCTGTCAATCAATGCACATGAAGGGAGCAGGCCCCCAGGGAGGGGGCGGACATGATAGATTCCAGGCTCTGCAAGGCAGATCTCTTCCTGCTGGGCATTGAAGTCATCCTCTATCCCCTTTGATAGCTCAGGAAGCCTGACATACTGTGCTGTGACATTTATCCTGGCATCCTGCTCCCACCTTCATCCCTGTGGGGCCCTTGCCCTGACACAGGAAAAGTTGGTGAAAGTCATTCACCAGCATCCCAGGAGGCCTAGAAGCCATAGTTCCTGTGCCCCTGGCTCTCTGCTTCCATTTGCATGTGGCAGTCCTTGGGAGAGAGAGTCTACCTAGGATCAGGCTGCGAGCACTTGGGCCTTTTTTGAGCCTTCCTGAAGAGATTTGGAACCTGGTTTTGTCTTTCTTTTTATTCCCAGCTTGTCTGAAGTATAAAAGATGAAGTGGGTGACACCTTATCCTTTCCCAGGGTTTTCAGCCCTAAACTCATGCATTCAAATTTGCAGTTCAGATCCGATTCATTATGTTTCCTCACTGTAGGAACAGGAACATTAGCAACCAAGCAGCCTGGAAGGATGTGGGTTATGGACTGGATGTTGAATGTCTCCAAAGGAGGGGTCACCAGGGGGTGCTGTTGGAAGGTGGTGCTGTTGGGAGGACGTTAGGTCATTGGGCATATGCCTTTGGAGGAGAATGTGCAACCTCAGTCCCTTTCTCCTCTTCTCTCTTTGCCTCCAGGCTGAGGAGGTGAAGCGTTTCCTCTCTTCCACACCCTCCCACCATTCTGTGCCTCCTCCATCTTTATTATTTCAGATACGTGAGGCAGACACCCCAGGCCAGGCTGGATGCCTGTGGAGTGGGAAGAGAGAGACTCATTTGCAGAAGAATATTGAATCCCTGTTTGTTTCTGAATCATCTGTGCCGGGAGCTGAGAATAACTGCCAGAAGCTCAGTGGACTTGTGACTCCCAGAGAATTAGGCATTGGGAACAAACACCACCTGTCCACTGTCTGTAACCCTTTATGAGCTCCCCCCATTTCCTCCTTTTTCCCTGCCTTTAGCACCTGGACAGGCTTCTTAGGGTAATTCTCCCCAGACCACTTTAATGAATGAAGCCTTAGGGATCATCTGTGTCATCTTCTCATTGTCATAGCGTTGAGGACCACAGGGGAGATGAACTGGTTTTTCTATAGGAGGCCTGGAGTTGCTGTGGAGCTCATCATCCAGATATGGGGAGCCCAGGACCGTTTTCAGTGCACTCTCTCACACATGTGCGCTCAATCTCTCTCTCTCTCTCTCTCTCTCTCTCTCTCTCTCTCTCTCTCTCTCTCTCTCTCTCTCTCTCTCTCTCTCTCTCTCTCTCTCTCTCTCCCCTCCCCTTCTCTGTAACAATGTACCCCTGTTAGGACTCACAAGAGCTCCCACAGGAGCCTATGGGCCTTGTCAGGTCCACGCAAAGATCCCACGTGCAAAGCCATATGCAGCCAACCTGGCCTATGCATGGCTCCTGTTATCATTGCGGTGACCTCACTGTGCTCATGGCTCCCCACACCCTCATGTCAGGGTGGGGGTCTGCAGGTTTATTTCGTAGGACACAAAATCCTACCTTGAAGAGCTTTTCTAAAACCCTGTCCTTAGTGAGGAGTCAACCAGGCCAGCGCCCCAGTCCTCTTACTCCAGGACCCTTGCCTTCCCAGGGGAAGGGACAAGGCCCTCCCAAGACCATGTCCTTTCTAGGCAGTGACCTTTGAGAACTGCTGCCCTGGTGTGGGGGGAAGGGAAAGTCCATAATCATCCTCCATCTCTGCCAAGACACGAGCCACCAGCAGGTCCTTGATCAGAGGGACAAAAACAGGGGGAGCCTGGCCACCCGGTGTGAGCACCAGTAACCCATCCATCCTGCCACCGTCTCCTGCCAGAGAGAGTGGAGTCTCAATAAAGCAAGCAAGGGGGTCAGCCCAGCCAGACACAGCTCATCCCATGCTGTCCACCTCCAGCTTTCCCGGAAGTGCTGATGGAGTACAGAAGGTATCTTGTAAACAAGGCCACACTAAGGGTAGCAAGGAGAGGAACCGGAGCATCGCTGGGCACCTCCATTCCCTCCTCAACCTGCTTAAACACGAAACTCAGCAGAAAGAACCATGGGTTGGGGACAGCTGGACAGTGACTCAAGTGGGAAGCTGACCTGCACCTAGGCAGACCACTGACCTCCCTGGACAAGGCTGAAGGCACCTTTGGCTCCATGCAAAGGCTCCGTGCCAGGGATACCTAAGGGGCAAGAGTGACTTAGGTGGAGTAAAGAGGCATGCACAGAACAATGGCCCTAGCCCCATCCCTGACCCTTCTCTCAAACCAAGGTAAGAGAACTAGTTGCTTCAAGGATGTTAGCCTAAGAGCTTAATTTTGCTCAGGGTCACATTTCTACCAGAATGGTGCCCACTTTGTGTTAGAGAAAAACGTAGCCACTCATCACTATATACAAACTTTAGTGCCTTTCCTCCTACGTCATGCGGTGTAACAGAAACTGCCTGGGAGATGAGCTAGGGCCCTTTGTCCTCAGAGATGGAGTGCCCCTGCTTTGATTCCTCCTGAGACTGTCTTTGTGTGTCCCTTCCTTTCTCGTTCTCATGCCCTCCATCTGCCTCCCAAGCACCTGTTCACTCTGCAGTGCTGGGCATGGCTGGCAGAAGGCCTTCCTGTGTGTGGATGGCTGTTCCAACCAAATTCTTCACCCTTCTGCACACAGCACCCCTTTCAACACGGACAGACTGACTGCCTCCCCTTCCCAGATGGTGGGTCTATTGCCCAGGAACAGGAGTAATCTAAAAAGGAGGAGATACAGCTAGCCTCTAACTCCCTGTTTCAATCCTGGCTAGCCCCTTGCCTTTGGATCTCATGCTCAGTGCCTCTTCTTCCAGGAAACTCTCCTTGATCTTGGCATAATTGTTCCTCAATTATCTAGAGCCCAGAAAAACCTCAGACCCCTCTGATTCGAATGATTGACGGGGGGGGGGAGAAAAAGATGAGATCAGACAGTCACCCTCAATTGTGTTGATCTCAGATTGTTCATGTCATTGAGGAGAGCTCTGCTTCTTATCAGAACAGGGCTGTAAGGCAGCTTGGGGGTCACGAGGTTCACTGCTGTGGGTGTGCAGATGAGAACCAGACATGGACAGCAGGGGGTGCTGACACCACTGAGATCTGACAGGCCCTGGAGGGCCAGGCCTCTTGTCTTCCATGGGCCTTCAGCTTACATAGAAATGAAGGGACATATTAGCTGGATGGTTGTGCTATTATTTTTTTGAGGCAGTTGCTGGGGATGAGACCTAGGATCTATGCACATGCTCTACCACTCAGCTGCACCCCAGAACCAGTGCTATGTCCTAGCACCAGTGCTGTACCCTAAAGGTCAACCTTGTGTTAATCTGATTGTCTTCCATCCTGTCAGGAGAATGACCTGGTTATTCTACTGCAGTTTGCTAAAGCCTGAGGCTTCTGGTGAGTGGTTCCCTCCGTGCCCCAGGGCTCAGATGCTTTGCTATCTGTCCATATTCAGGGTGTTCACTGTTCACAGAAAGGCCTCTATGTCCAGTTTGGTGTAGCCCAAATCTGTGAGTCCTGCAGGGCTGGGGCCTTCATAGCTACCCTGGCTTTTCCGAGAAAGTAGCCTTAAGGTGGCTACTAAGGTGGCTACTTAAGGTGGCGCTAATGAATGTCCACTCTCCGATGCAGTCTTACCATTCCCCCCACAGGTAAGGGCAATAAGCAAGCTTCTGCAGGAGGGTTCCGGGGGGAAAGCCACTAAACACAGCAAACTGTGCAATTCAACATCACTCTCAAACACACACAGCTTTCACAACCCACTGAATTCCTTGTGGACATTTACTTACGCTTATTTCTCCTTAGAAAAGATTCATTTTAAACAAAAATCTTGAAAGCTACTAGGAAAACTCTCCATCATTCAGAATCCTAAATGCCTGCTCCTCCCATTCCCTGCTCCCCGGCACCACCCCTGCAGGGCACTTCTGGGAAGGCAGCTGGCCTGAGCTCAATGCTGACCCTGGCCAGGTCCAGCAGGCAGGGTTGGCAGTGAGTCAACCAGGACTACCGGAAGCATCTGGTCCACATTATCAGGATGAAGACAACTGGGCGAACTGCTAACAGCCCAACAGGCACACTTAATCAGGCTCTCCTAGTGCTTTTGTCAGGCATGCCTGCATGTGTGTGTGTGTGTCTGTTCAGCTATACCAGGGGAGGGAGCAAACACAACAGTGTTCTTTGTCTTCAGACAGAAGAAATGGGACCTGGAGGGCTAGGTTTTTTGATCTGTACAGATGTCCACCAGTTACTCCAGAAGCATCTAGCCATGCCCTTACCTTCCTCACCTTCCTCTGGCCTTATTTCTTTCCCAGGGCTCAGACCAAACAGGTAAGGGTTTCCGTTCATCAGTCAATCATTACCTTATTTTGATTGACAGGGCTGGATGGGCTCCAGGGCTTCTTAGAGCAAGTCCTGCCTGCCCAGGGTCCATTGTTCCAAACAAAAATGGTCTGGAGAAAACTCAAGCCAAGGAGATGTCAGACTTTACTTAGAGAAAAATAAGAAGCCAAAGAATTAAAGCTGGATACTCAGGGCCCTGAAAAGAAGGCCTCTGGGAGTGCAGGCATCAGAACCACTGGGCAGGCTCTTTGAGGCCCCAACCTGAGGATCCTTTTCAATGCTGGGTGGAATTGAGGCCCAAAACAAGTAATACTGAGGCATGAGAAGACCACCAGGAGGTCATGAAGGCCAGCTGGGGAGAAGTCTTTATTGGGGCCTAAGGTTCTAATATGGGATGGCAGTATCTGGGAGGGAAACCTAGCACTCATGCATTCAGAAATATGGAATGACATTTATATATTGCCCTTGGCCTTCCGCTGCCCATCACACAAATGCAAGGGAAATAAGAGGCCTGCCTCAGCCACTGTGTTGTTGAAATGCCAATTCACAGGCAAGTAAACAATATCTTCAGTGTGCACAGAAGACAGCCAAAGACCCCAAATCTGAGTCTCCAGGTCCTCTACATCGTAGATCCCATATTAAAGGTGGGGGCCCACAGGTATGGGGGGCCAGCCTGGATACCATGCATTGAGCTTCTCCAAACAGCAACAAAGGAGGGGGTGCCCACCGATCCCTTCAGGAGATCCCTGAAAGGTCAGCTGCAAGTCAGAAGTGAGGAGAGAGCTTGTAAATCCACAAATCCTGCACCAGAAAGGGCCTTAGCCCATACACCTCATTTAGTGGTGCTCAGGGACTTCTGCATATGAAGGGATAGAAAGTTAGTATACAGAACCAGGCCCCTTCCTGCTATAAAACATCCCCATGCTCAACAAGGGACCAGTGCTCAAGCCTGGAATCCTGGATAACCAGGAAGCTGAGATCTGAGGATCGCAGATCAAAACCAGCCCCAACAGAAAATCAATTGACTCTCTTATTCCCAATTAACCAGCAAAATGCCTGAGTGAAAGGATGGCTCAAATATTAGAGCACCAGCCATGAGCAAAAGCAAAAACAAAAAAAATAAAATGCTGAGCAAGAACTCAAGGCTCTGAATTCAAATCTGGATACACACACACACACACACACACACCCCAAATACAGTTTAAATATACCACAGAAAATGTGTCATGGTAAAACCCCAGGGAAAGGAAGAAAAGAAGACACATTTTGCTTATGAAAGAGCCTGCTCAGGAAGACACAAAAGGAAAGATGCTAGAAAAGACACTCTGCATTCCATTAGTCTATGGACACAACTTAAGCACTGTGTTGCCCCAATGGGACATTCTTCAATGCAGCTGGGCAACAAAAACAACCAGCAGACATAGGTAAAAGCTCAGATGGCTCCAGTGTTCAAACACTGGGTGAGACAGAACTGAATCCAATGGAGACACAAAGCATAGGAGCCCAGTGCACTGGGGTGCTAACCTGGCCAGCCTCGAATTCAATGACTATGAGAGAAATTGTGGCTTGTTGGCCAGGCCAGCTGCCGCCCAGAGCTCTGCAGGAGAGAGAGCCTGGGAATCATCTCTTTCCAAAGCCAGAACTATGCAGGTAGTGCACTGAAGAAGCCCAAAGACTGCATGGGCCCTGGAGGAGAGCAGAGCACAGAATGGGAGGAAGGAAGATATTTCTCCCATGAACATCTTCAATTCCCAGGTCTCAGTTCTCATTACGCAAGACTTCCTTCCTTCCTTCCTTCCTTCCTTCCTTTCCCTCTTTTCCTCCCTCCCTCCTTCTTTTCTTCCTTCCTTCCTTCTTTCCTTCCTTCCTTCCTTCTTTTTTTGCTTGGACTCAGGGCCTTGGCACTGTCCCTTAGCTTTTACTCAAGGCTGATGCTCTCTAACATGGAGTCACATCTCAACTTTTGGTGACTAATTGGAGCTACAAGTCTCAAGGGCTTTTGTGTCCAGGCTGGCCCTGAATCAGGCTCCTCAGATTTCAGCTTCCTGGATTACAGGTGTGAACCACTGACACCAGCCCCAGCGTATTTTTTTTGCATTTTTATTAGCATCAATTAGTTGTACAAAGGGATTCTGTTTTAGTTTTGTACATGGATACATACAGTATACCTTGCTCAGACCTTCCATCCCTCACCCTCTTCTCCCCTTTCCAAATAAGTTTCTGAAAGGACACAGAAATGGCAGCATCATGTAGAATGGTTATTTTCTTCTCATTTGTTTCCTATCTGCCCTTGTAGTACAGTGAGGGGTTGCATGGGATATTGAACTCATGACTGACGACCATCTTTAAAGCCTAAATGATCCTCAAGAATCGTGTGTCTCACTCATCAACTCCTCCAAGCTTGGCACCATTCAGCCTCCAGGGTTCACTAGCAGAGCAGATAGAATTTTCAGCGGTGGTGGATTCTGGCCCCTGGGAAGGCCTGTGGTCACACTGCAGATACCTGAGGGTGAGTGGAACTTTGGAGATGGGTCCAGATGCTTCTAGAACAATAACAAAGAGATGACCTTCCCTATGCACATAGCAGGTGCTGCCGGTGAGCAGGACCAGAAGAAAGAAAGCCCAGCAGATGTCTGAGAAGCGCAGGCAGGAAATGAGGACAAGCTAAGGCCGGTGCACTGAAGATGAAACAGGGTATGTTTGAGAACAAAAGTCAGAAACCATCAGGGATGTTTTCCTGTGGAATGCCTTTGGACTTCATTTTATCCAGAAAATAACTTTGGCTTGGACTATAAGTGTGGCTGAGGCACCATGGAAGTTTGACTTTTAGGCTAGATATTTTCAAGCTTCCAGGAAATGCAAATCATACCAGACAACCAGACTTGAAATGAAGCCTGTACTGCAGCACATGCTCTATCATTCGTTCTATTGTTCGTTCTCCCTTCCTCTCTCTCTCTCTCTCTCTCTCTCTCTCTCTCTCTCTCTCTCTCTCTCTCTCTCTCTCTCTCTCTCTCTCTCTCTCTCTCTCTCTCTCTCTCTCTCTCTCTCTCATCCTGAAACCTGAACTCAGGTCCTATCCCTGAGATTCTTTTTTGCTCAAGGCCAGTGCTCTACCACTTGAACCACAACACCACTTCTGGATTTTTTTTTCTGAGTAGTTTATTGGAGATAGAGTCTCATGGCCTTTCTTTCCTAGGCTGGCTCTGAGCCTGATCTTCAGATCTCAGCCTCCTGAGTAGAGAGGATTATAGGTGTGAATCACCAGCACCCAGATCATCTCTTTTGATCCTTTCTAATAATCCAAATAACAGCTCCCAACATTTAATGAATATTTACTATATCACAGGCATTATTCTAACACACATTGGTTCATTTAATACCCACAGTGACCTTAGGAAGCATTATTGATGCCATCATCTTGAAGAGTAAGAATGAACAGTGGTATGGAGAAACTTGCCAGCTTCTCACAGATGGAAGCAGAACAAAGTTAAGTCAGCAGAGCCACCTCTCATAATTTCCTGAGCACCCATCTACCCTGGGGGGGTGGACAGAAAGCCCAAGACTCCTTCCTGAGCCGTCTTCCTTCCTCTGAATTGCTCAAGAATCCAGCTTCATGAGCCTGGCTGTCTGGCATCCCATTGGCAAAGAACAAGCTCAGCCCTATCCTGTCGTTGCCATATGCTACCACAAGATGTCACCATTGAAGACCAGCCTGCAAGTGGTTTGTTGTTTGGATGACAGTGGGATCCTGGTTCATGCTTGTTCAGGATCCTATCCAAACTAGGATCCTGAGATTGCTGAGAGGAGTGATAAGCTGGGGTTATATTGGTTAGAATACATTGTGAGCGTGTGGAAATGTAACATTGAGATTCCTCTATAACTAATATAAGCTAATTTTTTTTTTTGACAGTCCTGGGCTTGAGCTCAGGGCCTGAGCACTGTACTTGGACTTTCTCAAGGCTAGAGCTCTACCACTTGAGCCTCAGCATCACTTCCAGCTTTTTTCTATGTATGTGGTACCAAGGAATCGAACCTGGGTCTTCATGCATGCTAGGCAAGCACTTTAACCACTAGGCCAAACTCCCAGCCCTATAAGCTAATTTTTAAGTGCTAAAATAATAGTACTAATAATTATAATAAATCCATGAAAGACAAAACAATTTTAATAACATTTTGCTTTCTAACTCTAGTCCAAGTGCTTAAATGTTGCTCCCAAATCACTAGATGGAGGGCTTCAGATCTAAAGGGTCTCCCAGCTCCTCATTTCTGTACCACTAAACCTGATATGTACACACACACACACACACACACACACACACACACACACACACACACACTGTTTATTTTCTAGATCTGAGGATCAAGGTTGGAAGCCAACCCAGTTTAAAAAAAAATCCATGAGAGCCAGATACTGGTGGCTCACACTTATAATCATAGCTTCTCAGAAAGCTGAGATCTGAGGACTGAGGTTCAAAGCGAGTCAGGCACTAAAATCCATGAGACTCTTTCTCCAGTTAACCACTTGGAAACTGGAATTGTTGCTATGGGTCAAGTGGTATGGAACTGGTCTTGAGCTGAAGAACTCAGGGACAGTGCTCAGGCCCAGAGTTCAAGCCCTATGACCGAACCAAAATATATATATATATATATATATATATATATATTCTTATTTCCAATTAACTATTTTTTTATCCAAGAGTGGGGATGTGGCTAACCTTGAGTGAAAAAGCCAAGCAAAAGCAAAATCCCTGAACTCAAGGCCCAGTATTGGCACACGTGTGCATGCCCTTGCATACACACACACACACACACTATGCTACAGAGATATAGTAATTAAAAAAGAGTATAGTACATATATATATAAACAGTCACAAAGGCTAATGGAACAGAATGGAAGAACCTAAGAGAAATCTAGGCAGTGAAAGCCATCGGATTTTTGACAAAGAAGCCCAAAACATATGCTGGAGAAAAAATAATCTCTTCAGCAAATTGTGCTAGGGAAATTGGTATTGGCATACACAAGATTAAGACCAGATCTCTATCTCTCACACTGTCAAAAATTAATTCAGAGCTGGGAGTTCGTGCCTGTAATCCTATCTACTCAGGAGGTTGAGATCTGAGGATCACAGTTCGAAGGCAGCTCAGGTAGGAAAGTCTGGAAGAGTCTTATCTCCCTTAAACAGTAAGCTAAAACAGAAGTGGCACTGTGGCTCAAGTGGCAGAGTGTCAGCCTTGAGCAAAAAAGCCCAGGGACAGGGTCTAGGCTCTGAGTTCAAGCCCCACAGAGGTTAGAAAAACACACACGTTGGTGAATATGTGTCCCTTCTATTAATTACAATAAAAATATATGTAAAAAAAGAATCTCAATGACTTTAGTGTCTGGGCTGACTTTGAATCTCAATCCTCAGACCTTAGCCTCCTGAGTAGCTAGGATTATAGGCGTGAGCCACCACATCTGGCCTACCTCTCTTTTTGACATTTGACACTCAGTATAAATGATTATATAATAAAGATGGTCATTAATAATTTAAAAAAAACACATATGTGCCCATCCACACACACAACTGATAAGCCCATCAGTCCATCCATTGATTAATGAATAAAAAGTTATATGAATATATTTATACTTATCTCTTTTATTCATCCGTAAGGGAGAAAGAAATTATATTTGTAGGAAAATTGATAGAACTGAAGCTCACACAAGCCAAAATAAACTAGATTGAGAATGACAAATACTGAATGTCCTCTCTCATATGCAGAATCAAACTGAAAGAAGGAATAGCACAGTTTTAAAATGGGGATTGTTGGGAGTGAGAATGAGATCAAGGGGAGGAAGTAACTATAGAACATGGGGAGGGAGGGAGCAGTATATGATCAAAGCACTCTAAATGTGTGTGTGAAAATAGAGGAACAAACCCAGTCAAATTGCTTTACAAAGGAACGTGCTGGACAGGGTGATTTTGATCAAAGTACATTGTATGCATGGATGGAAATAGCACAATGAAAGCACTTTGTATAATTAATGTATGCTAATAAAAATTTTAAAGAGAATGCTGCGCATCAAAAGAAATACTTACCACAACAGAGAGACAGCCTATTGAATAGGGGAAAAAAGAATCTGTGCCAGCTATTCATCTGACAAGGAATTCACGTCCAAACAATATAAAGAACTCAGAAAAAGTATACCCAAAGAACAAATAATTCAATTAATAAATAGGTAAGTACACTGAAAAGATTGTATTTATTCTCCACAGAAATCTGTTCTGTTGACAGAATTCTGTGGAGAATAAGTACAAGTGGACAAAAAATTCATGAAAAAATGTTAAACATCCTTGGCCATGTATTATTTGTGTATAAAGAGAACAAAATTACGTCATTTTCAGGAAGATTTCCTTGACAAATGTAACACCCTTATGGTTTTCTTGATCAATTCCTTTGATAAATATGGATACAAAAACCTTCAACAAAATACTTATACATTGAATTCAATAATACATTTAAAAGAGCAGACAACAGGATCGAGTTGGCATCCTTCCAGTGGTACCAGAATCCTTCATCATACACCAGTCAATAAATGTACTATAGCACACAAATAGAAGCAAGGACAAAAACTACACAGTTGTCTCGATGGATATAGAAATGGCCTTAAAAAAATCAATATGTCTCTTTTGACAAAAGGTTTGAAGAAGCCAGACATAAAAGGATCATACCTTGACATCATGAAGGCTATATATGACAAACCTAGAGGCAACACTGCATTGGATGGAAGCGGAAAGCCTTCCCTCTGAAATCCAGAATGCTCTAGCGCTGTTATCCATTCTCTTCAGTTCAATATAGTGCTAGGGTATGCTAGCCACAGCAAGTGACATGTCATAAGGATGTAATTCAAAAAGGAAGAAATCAGATCATCCCTGGCTGCCTGTAAGGTAATCCACTACTTAAAAGCTCCTGAAGACCACTGGGGATGAGGACACTAGCAGATGCACAGAGGGCTTCAGCGAATGGCTGGCAGTATCTTTGGTGAGCACAGAGTGAAGTTTTCAGAGCAACAAGTTCTCTCCAACGTGGTCCATGGGATCTACAACAGCACCACTCATTGCCACTGAGGTGAGGGGTGGCGGGTGGAATTTATGAGCTTATTCTAAAACACATGAAAACACACACCAACACAACCAACCTAGAATGGCCAAGGATGATTGGAAACAACAAAATGTGGGCTGGGTGCGTAGCTCATTGATGGAATGTTGGCCTGGTTATGTGCGAGGCCTGGGTTCAGTCTCCAGATTTCCTATATTGCTTCAGTAATAAATACAACATAACAGACCAGTGGGTTTCATAATGGTGAGGCCACTGCTGCCCTTCATATTCTGGGGGTGAAGTTCCTTGGTCAGAAGCAAGGCAAGGCACCGTGCCACCCCGGTGAATGAGGCATTCTCTCAGTGTGTGGATAATAGTTTAGGGAGAAGTAATGCAAGCAAACAAAAGTAAACCCACATTCGAAACAAGGATGCCAAGGGGACAAATATCTACCTGCCACATGGAGGAAGATAGCAGACTAGTTCCCCCAGGGGATGGAGTCATACTGAGGACTCAGGGTTGATCTCCACTGTCCACAATCTTGTTGTTCTGGCCATGGTCATGAGCTCTCTGTGCCAATCCTGGGGCTTGATCTCAGGGCCTGGGATTGTCCTGTAGCTATCCAGCTCAAGCTATCACTTCAGCCACAGCTCCACTTCCAGCTGAGATAAGAGTCTCAAGGACCTTTCCTGCCTGTGCTTGCTCAGATGGCAGTATCCTGAGAAGCCACCCGTGCCCAGCGATTGTGAGTCCTTCAGGGAAGAATGCAGGAATCTGTAGAAAGAAGCCAGATGGTTCCCATCATCTTGACTTCTTGAATCACTAAATCCTTCCTCTATTGACAGGACTCTGCATGTGTATTCACATTGATGCAAACATCTTCTATGTTTCTTCGGAGACCTGCTTGCAATCAGTGTGGTGGCTCACGCCTATAATCCTAGCTACTCAGGAAGCTGAGATCTGAGGATCAAAGTTCAAAGCCAGCCTGGGCACAAAAGGACCTGAGACTCTTATCTCCAATTAACCTCTAGAAAACAGGAAGTGGAGCTTGGCTCAAGGGTAGGGTGGTAGCCTTGAGCTGAAGAGCTCAGGGACAGTGCCCTGGTCAAGTTCAAGCCCCATGACCCACAAAATAATAATAATAATAATAATAATAATAATAATAATAATAATAACATTATGGTCATGTTTCATTGATCCTTATCTGTTGGGAATACATACTTAAGTGTTTGATGGGACATGTGTGTGCCCTCATCAGATACTTCATCTTCTGTACCTAAATAGCAAACTTCCCACTCTCTAGAAATCTGGACAATAAAGCTCAGGTATTTACAAGTTGATGTGGTTGTATTAATGTTAGCAGTTTGAATTGGCTAAGACAGTTCTAAACTGGAGAGACTGACTACAAAGTGATTATTGCTTGAAATTTCCTCATGAATGACAGTATATCAATGTTTAATGTCCAGGTGTTGTTGACTGTGTGCTGGTTATATAAAGCATTATCCTTACACTCAGGAAATATATAATGATATAGAGGTATCAAAAACTAAAAAATCCGGGTCCAGGAATTTAGCCTAGTGGTAGAGTACTTGCCTATTTTGCATGCACGAGGACCCGGGTTTGATTCTTTGGTACCACGTACCAAAAGCCACAAGTGGTGCTGTGTAGAGTTCTAGCCTTGAGAAAGCCCAAGGACAGTGCGCAGACCCTGACCTCAAAGCCCAGGACTGACAAAATAAAAATAAACAACTAAAAAATATTCCCACTCAACCCAGCCTCTCAGCACAAAATTTCACTTCCAACAGATTTTTTTAAAGTGTCATGTATTCTTGGATATACCTTCTCAAAGACATTTCACACTTTTTAAGTCAAAGATGTGCTAACATCTTTGTGCAAAATATGGGAGCCAGGCACTGGTAGCTCTCACCTGTAATCCTAACTACTTAGAAGGCTGAGATCCGAGACCACAGTTCAGGACAGCCCCAGCAAAAAAAAAAAAAAAAAGCTCTTGAGATTCTTATCTCCAGTTTACCACCAAAAAGCCAGAAGTGGAGCTGTGGCTCAGTAGTAGAACACCAGCCTTAGGCAGAAAAGCTAAGGGACAGTGACGAGGCCTTGAGTTCAAAGCCCAGTCCCAAAAAAAAAAAAAAAAAGCAAAGAAGAAATTTCTCTATGCATGCGATTATCTT
This sequence comes from Megascapheus bottae, assembly GCF_031878675.1. NCBI lineage: Eukaryota > Metazoa > Chordata > Mammalia > Rodentia > Geomyidae > Megascapheus > Megascapheus bottae. The sequence continues at coordinate 48,978,967 of NC_143523.1, forward strand.
AATAGTTCCAGAAGATGGTTCCACAGCAGACTGTGAACCGCCTTCTCCATTCTTTTCCAAGCAGCTCCTGTTTAAAAGAGATTTCTAACTTTTGCTATCTTTCATTAACACCTTAAATACCAAGGGACCCGGGATGGTTAAGTAGCATAGGCATGAAATAAGAGTACAATGTATTAATGAGTTATTAGTAAATCCTTTAGAGATTATATTTAACTGGCTACTAATAATTGCAATATTCTGTAGGAGGGCCCTGGTGGCTCACCCCTATAATCCTACCTACTCAGGAGGCTGAGATCTGAGGATTGCAGTTCAAAGCCATGCCAGGCAAAAAGTCAATAGGACTCTTATCTCCATTTAACCACCAGAAAAGTGAAAATGACACTATGGCTCAAAGTGGTAGAGGACTAGCTTTGAAAGAGCCCAGGGACAGAATCCAGGCCCTGAGTTCAAGTCCCACAACTGACCAAAAAAATTAAAATAAAAAAACAAATGCAATGTTTTCTGTTATCAGTCAAGAAAATAGACCCATGGAGGAGTGATTGCTAGACATGAAAACCAAGAATGTGTGTGTGAAGGGGTCAATATTAACAGCTCTCTGTCTTCACCATTAAGCCTACCTACCAAAGCATTTTAACACGTGGACTACTTTATTTTGTGGCAGAACTATGGCAGTCTCTAATGTCAATGGTAGAAATAAGCCCGGGATTGGTAACTCATGCCGATAATTCTAGATTTTTACGGGGTGGAGATCCAGAGGATTGAGGTTCTAGGCCAGATCTACGCCAGTCCCGGCAGGAAAGTCCATCTCTAAATTAACAAAAAAAAGTCAGGCTAGACATGTGACTTAAGTCATAGAGCACTAGAAGTGCAAGGCCCGAGTTAAAAACAAAACAAAACAAACAAACAAAAAAAACTCAGTACCGAAAGGAGAAAGACTAGCGTAATTGTTGATGTGGTATTCAATGGAATATCAGGTGCAAAGCAGCAAATCAAGTTCCTTTTCATTTCCCTTCTCTTGAAGACAGCCCTTCCTGCTGGGTAAGAGATAGCTATGCACAAAGAGGGCAAAGGCTGGGTTATAAATTTATATATGGCAGTGCCCCCTCCCACTTCGTATTTGTGGTTTTGCTTTCCACAGTTTCAGTTACCCATTGTCAGGTCAACCACAGTCCAGAATGGAGAAATTGCAAATGAGATGTGTATAGATTTTGACTTTATTCAGGGAATGTTATTTTATTCAGGCAATGTTGGGTGTAATACTAAAGTTGTGCTTATGTTTCTTTGATCCTTATCTGTTGGGAGTGCAAGTTGAAGTGGGACATGTGTGTGACTTTATCGGGTACTTCATCTTCTGTACTTGTTTCCAGAAATAAATACTTCAGGAGTTTTAAATTATTTCCATTGCAGCATATTGGCCTCATTATCTTATTATTGCTGTGGTTAATCGCTCGTCTCATTTCTAAGTTCAACATTATCATGGATGTGTATATATAGGGAGAAACACACACACACACACACACACAGGTGTGCAGGCCTTAGTACTGACCGCAGTAGCAGGTATCCATTGGGGAAGAGATATCCCTCACAGGCTGGGGTGGGGGTGGGGGTGTGCCATAGATATACTTACTAAAGATAGGTGTTTGCGGGATATAAGATTTGGGTGGGGGGGTTGGTTAATAAATTTTATGCCCACTTTTCTTTTCATCAATTTTCCTTAGTTTATGGGATTTAAAAGAGATAATTCCACAGGCATTTAGAAAATAACCATAAGTACATGTAGGCAATTTGTCCTGCTCTAAAATTCTCTTTTCCCCCCTCCTCCCAGGGGCTGCCCTCTTTCAACATAACTCTTTAGCATCCCTTCTACTACAGTGCTCCAGATCTTCACTCCTCCAGGGTCCAGGAGATCTTGCATATCTAGGCATCCTGAACTGCTATGGATTATATGTTTAAGGCCCTCGTGCAGGGTTCAGAAATTACATATTTATATGATTTGAAACAGAAAAGGCATTTTGCAAAAATCCCATAATCCTAATACTCCTAGAAACTTTTAAAAACACAACTCAGTAAAGAACATCTATATTAAAAAGAAAAACCAAATAAACAAGAAAACAAACACCAGCCAGGCACCAGTGGTTCATGTCTATAATCCTACCTACTCAGAGGCAAGAAAGACCATTAACACTTTTATTTCCAATTAACCATGAAAAGAACAAAAAAATAGAAAGTAATAGAACAGGAGCTTTGAACTCAGGGACAGTGCCCAGGCCGCTAAGATTAAGCCCCAGGACAAAAACAAAATCTTCCTAGAACCAGTCCACAAGAGATTGGCTTTTTAGCAGAGCCCAGGACTCTTTTATTATTTTGTAGGTCCTGAGGCTTGAATTCTGGACCTGGGCACTGTTCCTGAGCTCTTCTGCTCAAGGCTAGCACTCTACCTTGAGCACCACTTCAAAGTTTTCTGGTGGTTAATTGGAAATAAGAGTCTCATGGACTTCCTGGGCCCAGGCTGGCTTTGAACCTCAGACCCTCAAATCTCAGCCTCCTGAGTAGCTAGGGTGACAGGAGTGAGCCACCAGCACCTGGCTAGACAGATTCTGGCTCAGTGGATCTCTCATTATACCATTACACTTTGGAAAACATATTGGACATTATTAGCTCTTGTGTGTCTTCTGCGTTGTTATTACTATCAGGCCCAGAATTCAATTTCAGACTGGACTGAAATACCAGTGGCAGAGTATAGAGTGGAAGACCACAATTGATTCAGTTGGTTTTCCTCCCACTTTGAATGCCTGTGTTGTCAAGCCACACCCCCTTCTCTCAAAGTAGGCACTGCCCAGCCAGACTTCCAGGCAGGTGAGCACCAACTGAAAATCCTGGAATAACTGACGGCAGTTGGTAGGCTTAGCCCCACCCCCGTTGCTGGAGCAACCAGATGCTTTGAGACTGGCCCAGCCTCCTAGGCTCAGTTACAAGGGGGTCTGGGGATGGTGCAGACTGAAGGAGAGGAAGAGCTAGAGAAGGGGTCCTCAAGGGTGCTGCTCACCTTCCTGAAGTAGGGAAGCTGCTTGGATATGAGGGAAAAGAGAAAAGGGTAGACTTCCCTCAAGGACCCCCACAATAGGAATCTTTCAAAGATATCAGGAGGCTCCAGGGCTGCAGCTGGGCCTTAGGCAAGAGTGTGAGGCCACTAGTGAAGAGAATAAGAAGCGCTGTCTTCCACACGTCCCACCCCGCTGCAGGCGTGGCCCATTATCTCTAGAAGCTGGGAGAAATGATCCCTGCTATGCTATAATGGGATTTCAGCAAAAATCTTTCGGACTGACCAATATAAATAGACCAAAGTGTTCATGGAAACTAAACAGAAGGAAAGCAATGTCAAGAGAGTAAAGAAATACTCTCCCAGATCATTAGACAAAAATGTATCTTAGAACTTGTTGGTAACTAAAGCAGAGAAAGAAGATGGATCTCATTAGACAAGTTTGACTAAGAGAAGGAAGTCTCCCTTAGAATCTTTTTTTTTTTTAAAGAAATTGCTTTCTTCTACACAAGGCAACAAATAATAGTTTATATTCCCTTTCTACCTGAAATGGATCTGGCATCTGGAGCAAAGAGAACTTTGAGTGCCAAGATCTCATGGAGGGAAACCAGGAGTTCAAAAGGAAGACAGGATTGATTGACCAGACACCAGCAGCCTTGAAGTTAATGGAACTGGACTTCAGGACTTCACGTTTGCAGATCCTTTCCTGGCATTCTCTCCCTTTTCTCTGGCCTCCCATGGCAAAAAATGTCGCATTTGAACTTTTGCTTTCGTTGTGTTTTACAAACTCTCAATTCATAGATATGGGGATTTTTTTTTTTCAAACAAAAGGCAAAGTAGTGAGTGCTCTTTCCCAAAGCATTCGTCTGTTGGGAAGTTAGGTTGGGAGGTATTTTGACTTCTTCAAAGACCTACACATTTCTGAGAAGCTAGGAAGGAGCTGGCTATGAAGTACCAGGATTAGAGGAAAGATATCAGCTGCCTTGAGAGGGCTTAGTCTAGAGGTTGGCAAACCAGTCAGCCTTCTGTTAGAGGCTCTGCCTCCTAGCCCCACCCCCCTCAACTGTCACTCTGAGGGGCTGATGTGTCCCATATGCACCTAAAAGATTTGCTTTGAGTGTATGGAGACTGGGGGTGGGGGAGATATCTCTTGTTTAGTCTCCCACAATGCTTTTTGTATCTCTCTCTTGGAGTAGTTATTTTCCCTGCCTCCCTTCACAGCATTGGTAGTTAGTGCTCCCAATAATATGTATCTTCAATCTTACAAAAATACACGTTCACTGTACCCTTGCGGATTTGAAAATCCCAGATTGAGGAGTAGTAGAAGTCAGGGCCCAGTGTGAGCTCTGAGCACTCTACTAGCTATATATAAGATGTAAGAGACAGAGCCCTATGTTAAGGGCTCAGTTAAGGGGCAGAGATTGAGAGCAGGGGTGGGTGCTCGTTTTAGATGGGAATTGAGGTTTGCTACCTTAGGAGACCTTCTTAAGAGAAATACCAATAGAATATTATATAAAACAAGGGGGTCAGGAAGCTTAAGATCCAAGAGTTTCATATTGTAGTTTTGACTTGCATTTCCTTAATAGCTAATGATGTTGAGTATCTTTTCAGGTGCTTATCGTCCAATAATAAGCTTTAAAAGTTCTTTTTCCAGATTGTGTTGGATCCCTGGTATTCATTTTAGCATAACTATTGCCAGTTTTAGGGGGGAGTGGCAAGAAGAGAGCTGAGATTTGGATAAGAATTGTGTTAAATGTGTACATCAGATTTGCGAACCTGTGAGCAAAATCTGGGGAAAAAAATCTATGACCTAAAATATTTAGATCTCTAATTTCTTTCCATTTTTATGGTTTACAGACTTCAAGTTGTACAATTTTTCTGCTAAATTTATTCTTAAATATTTCATTATAAGTAAAACTTTAAAACGATTCAAGAATTTGATGATAAATGGCCTGTAGTCTTTGCAAGTGGCTAGCAAAGCTATCAAATGTTGGTACTTAATCTTTGCCAAGCCTTGAAGAACAGGCAGAATTTAGAAAGTTCAAAATTAAAGGAGTAATTGAGGCAGGAGGACCATAGAGATTGAAGAATGCCAGAGACCTAGCTGGGAACCAGTGGCAAACTCCCCCCTTCTCCCCCTACTCTTTCAGACAAAAACTCTACATCAAGAACCAGAGGAGAAAGAGGAGGAAAGACTAGATAATTATCTGACTTCAAATGGTTCAGGCACTCAGGTATCTGAATTACATTTCACTCATTTCAGGAGCCATGGGTGTTTGTTTTTAAACTGTAGTCCAATTACTGGAATTTTAGCAAGTCTTAGGTAGTTCAGCCTAGCCTAATAGTGCAAGATAGAGCATAGGGTGTCAGTGAAAGTACAGGTCTAGATGAGAAGGGCCTGAATGTGGGCTGGAGATGAACTCCACGTAGTAGATAGGCAGCTGAAAAACAGAGAAGTAACTAAATCTGTGGGATTTGGTTTGAGGTCCAGGAAAGGAATCCAAGACAATGGGCAGTCTATGCTGTGTAATCATTCTCTTATGAGAAACAAAATGTCAAGAAGGAAAGCAGATTTGAGGGGGGGAAATGGAAGAGGAGGATTTCAGATATTTTAGAGAAAGTTTGTCATGTGATGCAGGGATGTTAGAGATATCATTCACCCATTCGTTCATTCAACACACATCTAGTCATATATTAGGCATCAAAAGGGAGATACAAGATGCAATGGGTCTTTCCTTTTGAAGAATTCTTCTCAAGTGAGAAGAGGCAGAGGAGAACTTAGTCAGGCAAGGCTTACTGTCTTTGTGGGAAAAGTAGAGGAAAAGGGGGAGTCGGCTATGGCCTCTTTGTCACCTCGTTGTCTTCCAGAGAGTATTCAACTCACCTAACCAGTCATGTGAATATCCTGTATCTTCTCCCCAACGCCATTGTGCACACACCTGCATACACACACACACACACACACCACCACCACCACCACCACTACCACCACACCAAAATGGCACACTTGTCTGAAGGGAAGAACATCTCCAGAGACCACAATTGCATTCTAATAATGAAAGCTCTTTTGAGGAAAATAAATGTTCCAGACAATACATAGTGTAATATAGTTCATGAATTGCAGGACTAGTTGGCAAGGTCAGGCTGGGGAGGTGGGGAGCAGGAATCTCCTGGATCCTGGAGGAAGTGAGACAAGATCTGAATTCCCAAGCTCAGGGAAGAGAAGGAAGGAGGTAGTCGCATAAAAATGTGGAGGGTGGGAAGAGGAAATCTTGACTCTTAAAGAGAACAGCCAGACTTCTTCTACTGTTGCCTGGTCTTTTGCAAAATGCTCTTCAATCCATAAAATGGTAGATGTCAGGAAGAGAGAGGAAATGACCTTTCCAAACATGAGCTGACCTTTAGAAAGGTAGTGGTACAGCCCTGGGTGGCTCACCTGAGCTCACTCTGGCAGTGCTTTTGGTCTGGAATGGCTCTATAAGCATTGGAAACTGAAGCAATGGGGATGCAAAAGTCGTAACTGGGTGGAGAGAGGCAGTGGCCAGGCTCAGATAGGTATGGACAGCAAATTTGAAGGTATGGAAGGAAACTTAGGTCTTCCATTCCAGCATGAAGATGTTTGTTTGGTGGAATGCTGGGAAATTAGCTATTGGGTGTTTTTTTGGCAAGAGCTTCACGCACAATATACACATATGCACATGCATGCGCGCATGCAAGCGCGTGCGCGCACGCGCGCGCACACACACACACACACACACACACACAGTCTCATGAATGGGTTTATTTCTATTTAACCTTTCTCACTGAAATGTGTGTGGTTCAATCTCCTTGCTTTAAGACATCTTTTGTTTTGAGCTTGGCTCAATGTATAGAATACATTTTCTTTTCATGAAAAGCACATTTATTCTAGACCTGCCAGAGCTAAGTAACCATGACTTAGGGAGATCTGAAAGCCACATGGTTTGTTGGCTTGTCTCTTAATAAAGCAAGCAACAGCCCTGTGATATTCAGCATAGTGCACTCAAAAATCTACCTGGGAGATGGCTCATAGCTTCCTAATAGCTGTTGTTCCTGAACTCTCGTGACTTTCCTTCTCTTCTTGGCTGCCTTTTGGGGCCTTAGGCATCTGTCTTTACCTGCTATGAATGAAGGCGGACTTGGGGGAAATGAATAAAGGGAGGGGAACAGATCAAATTAATTCCCTACGTCTTGCCACTCAACTACCAATAGAACAATATGATGTTGAGGCCGTGAGCAAAATGAACATTTGTAGTCGTTTCTGTAAATGGTCATACCCACCCACCTCCATATTCATGGAGTCCTGTCAAGAAGAGCTGGTTTACTTGTGGGTCACTGGAATAGGGCTCCTGGTGCTAATTTCTGAATTAGGTTCCCTGGACATCTGGCCTAGGAGAAGGGGCTATAGCCCCAGGGCTTTGCCATTAGCTTGCCAATGTCCAGAAGCCATGCCATTAAGTTTACCTTGACTCCTGAAAATGCCTCACATTGAAGAATCTCATCTCCCCTGCCTATCCCCCTGAAGATGGAAACTTTGCCCAAACTCTTAAAGCTATTCTCAATTCCATGCACAAACGGACCTTAGGTAGGAAGGTCTTTTTATTTGGTGATAATGACATATCTCAGTAAACTGAAGGCTTTGAGAATGAGTGACTACCCATATCTCCTCACACTCCCCCCCCCACCCTGCAACCTTAGCTCTGCAGCGAGCCCTGCGCTATCCTCCTCTGCTCTAAGGTGTGGTGCCACAGTCTGATGCTGCTGATTCCCCTGAGGTTACTGTTCCAGCAGACTAGAAAATCCTGAAGAGTTGTAACAAAAACGAATAGGAAATGTTGGGCGCCATTGATCAAACATGATGTTAATGCATAGCTGAGCTTGCAAGAGGGCATAGTGACACCTCACCAAAAACAGACCCTGCAAGGGAGGAGACTGGCTGGAACATTCTGCAGAAACAGCTGTGGCAGAAGCACCTGAAAGTGAAAGGGCTGGAATTGTATTTGATGGAGCCTGGCCTTTTGATAACCACTGGAGACCTTGCTTGAGACTGTTAAATGAAGGTACCCCTTTCTTCCAACACACAACATTGGAGTTTTCTGTGGGCAATACTTTTCATATAGAGGGGAACTTTATCACACAGGAAGACAAGGAAATTTCTCTATCTTAGCCTGAATTCTGGGTAGAAAAGTCTAGGACTCGGGTGGGGGGGAGGGTAATGGGTACCAAGACATGTGAAAGGGTATCAATGTATGTGAATTAATGCACCTTCTATCTGGCAAATATCATGTAATCCTTTTATTAATTACAATAAAAAATATATAAAAAAAGTGTAGGACTCAGCATGAAAATAGACACATGCTCTGGGATGTTAAGAAATCAATTAACTCTGATCCTGTAATCTTCCTAAGTGACCAGGTATGAGCAAATGTAAGGTCTCTTTTTAACCCGGCCATAAATGAGGCTATGTAGAAGGCCCACAGATAATGCTCTACAACAGATGAGTTCATATCCAGAGGAACAATGCACCCTTCACCTTCAGCTCCCACCCCACATTTTAGCTACAAGTTCCTGACATACAGAATACACCCCAAGACCTATGTGCTCATATCTTGTTGCCACTGAGCCCTTCATCGTTCCCATCCGTGGTTTTGTCCTTATACCTCCCTAAAGATTTCCATGGATCAGCTATACGCTAACCTGCCATCTTCTCAAGCTTACCAATCGTAATATTGCTCAGAGGAAAAGCCTGTGGCCAACTCACACCATAGTCAAGACTAGGATGCAGGTCCTCTGGCTCTTAATGTGGAGGGGTTGAGGGGGAGAATCCCCCATTTTAAAAAAACAATATTGGGGTTTGGACCCTTGATACTTGCTAGGCAGGTGCTGTTCTGTTGCGCTATGTCCTCAGCTGGGGTTGCTATTTCTTTCAGCTAATGCTGGAAATATTAGAATTGGGCTCCGTTTCTCTGATAGTGCACACCAACAATGTTTGAGAGAATTCAACTGAGAAGTTGGGTTTGTTTGTTTAAAAAAACAAACAAACAATGGCTCAATACGCAAGATGAGCCTCACACAAATGGCTATTGCTTGATGGCTTCTTAGGGAAAGGGTGGTGGGGATGGGAGGGGTGATGTCAAGATTGCATCCAGCATTCACAAGGGGTGAAAGCAGCCACATGTGGCCAGAGCATTTGGTCAAAAATGTTCTATGAGGATCTCTTCTACGTGAACAGAAGCAGAAGGTGTGAGGCAGGAGAGAGTCAGGCATGATCGCGGGACAGAGACAATGAAGAGGGCTCTCGATGTGGGTTTGCTGGGAGCTTCCTCTACTTTCTTACACTGTTAACAGGGCTAAATGCCCCTCCCCTTGACTTCCCACCCCTCAGGCCGCCAGTGAACTTGCAAGACTACCCTGACAGCAGAGGCCTCACCAGGCAGCTGCCAGGAGCTGGAGGGCAGAGCCCATGTCTGATTCAATACCCTTGCATCACAAGCACTCAGGGCAGAGCCGGGAACACATGGTGCTTTATCCACATAGCAAGTGGATGATTCATGTACATTAAACCAGTGGTCCATGGGGATGGGGGTTGTCATTGTTCTGGACCAGTTTAACCCACACATCTCTAGCTCGCTCTCTGCAGATCCACATTCAAGGAAGCCAGGTTGGGGAGGAGGGGACAGTCAATACAGAAGGATACCAAAGGCTCCACGCATGTCTGGCAGAGGCTGGCACTTGTCCTTGGAGGCCTTGGAAAGGAGCAACACTGACCACAGCCACACAGTCTCATGACTCACACATTCCCCCACACCTCAGTTTTCACAGATAGGAAATTCCCCTCACACACCAGGCTAGGGCATCAGTGTCCTGGCCTGCAGCACCTTCCTCCTGGCCTGGCATACCCTAAGGTTCCCGCACTTGGTATTCACAATCGTGACCCAGGTGGTTCAGAGATGCATGAAAAAAGACTTGACTCCTGAGGCCAATGCTGAACTGAGACAGGGCTAAGAGGACTTAAATTTAGGACCTTTTCTTGCTCAAAGTGCTGATTGCCACACAGCAGTTTAAACTGGAGTCTTCTGACTCCACCCCTAGAGAGTCCCTGCTGGCCTTATCAGCTAACTCTGGAGTGATTTTCCTCCTGACACTGGACACAGCCTCCGCGGCTACTCAAAATACATGTTGGATGTTGAGGCCGGTACAGGGCACGGGGGGTGGGAGGGGAAGGAAGGGAAAAGCACTGAGAAGTTCTGAAAGGGCTCGGGACACATAAATGCGATGTCTACCTGCTGTAAGCGGTCTGAAATTCAGATCAGTGTACGTCATTGTCATCGAATTCTCAAGTCAGTTCTCAATAAAAGGCCACATACTGGTCCAACGTGAATTATCTTGGTTCCCCACACGCACACCTATGGTCAATAGCCCTTCGCCCTGGCACCCTTACTGGCCAGGCTCTCTCCCTTCTTCTTTCCTCCAGTGCCCAGCAGGTCTGTCCCCTGTTGTCATCTATGCCAAGCTATGCTGTCATTCCTCCCGGTTCAGCTACCGTCTGCGCACTGAACTACCCAGCCCTATCTGTTCATCACCCAGCAAGACATGGCACTCCTCTAAAGGCGAAAAGTATTTTTCATCGCCATCAACAAGCATCCTCTCCTCAGTGTCCTTGCCCCATAGTATCCCAGACATAAATTTGACAAATAACATATATGTGTAAAAGGGCTGTAGGCAAAGCATCAGGCAGGCAGACCTGCCTCAAAAGTATGGTGAACCAAGAAAACCCAATTCACAGGGACTCTCTCCCCAGCCAGGCAGTTGAGTCCCTCAGCCCATCTCAGCCCTCTCTCACCTGCTAGGGGCCCCTATGACCCCAGGGGATCCATGGATCACAGGTCTATCTGCAGAAGTAGCCACAGCACTAAGTCACTGGCCACTAGGTGCCAGTCCCGTTCTCTGATCCTCAGCTATCCTGGGATCACATCCTCTCCCCACAAGCACACAGGGACCCTGCATGTGGAGCAGGGAGCCAGCCCACACCTCGCGCCACGGTGGCTTCCACAGAAAAGACGAGAGCCAGCCCGGGAGTTACCTACACAGGCAGAGCCGACCATGGAGCTCAGGGGTAGAGACACAGCCAGTGACAGGCAGGACCCCACACAATGGAGCCTCCTGGGACAGGGCCCATGTCTTATTCACCTTTGTTGCCCTGTGCTTGGCATGTGCAGTAAAGGTGTCCAAGCAGTTACTGCTAATCAAGACTCCAGTGAGGACCCAGCGTGGGTAGACAGAACCCAGATTTCCACCCTCTGCTAGCCTGTGCTTGGATTGCCGGACATGCTGGGGACTTGAGTGAGGTAGCAATGTGAAGACAGATGCCTAAGAGCCTGAGCAGAGGACAGGGACCTCTGACGCTCCCTGTCCTTTCTTGTCCTCTTTACCTGAGATGTACTTGTGCATCAAGGCCAACTTGAAGCCACCTTTGTCTAGGTGGCCTATCTGAGGCCCTCCCCTTCACCCCCACACACGAGGCCCACCTCCACAGGAAGGCGCTGACCTCTGTGTGACTGCCCAAACCTGGTGGCCATGGGCCAGACAGGACCCCAGCTGGAAATGGAAGCAGCACAACAAAATGGCCAAGCAACACAGCCATGCACCTTCTTGTTAGAATTGGCATGTGTTCTTTCAGAAACGTTCCCTGCCAGCAGTGTGCCTGAATCGGTTGCATCTTGATGTCTTTGCATATTCAGGTTCTTTTCTTTAAAGAAAAATAATAAATAAATAAATAAAGGAAACCACACTTCCAAACTTCCAAATATGAAACCACAGAGAAAATCACAAATTTCAAAATGCAGAGATCTTTACAGTCACAGAGTGACTCACAATTGAATTTCTTATCAGCACCAAAACTCAATAAGAATGATAAGAAGTCCAAACGTATTTCCTAAAACAATAAATGGGAAAAATGTCTTACAAATCAGGAGCAACTATTTTGAAAGTAAGCAGGTTGAAAGCAGAGTGTTCAGAGAAAAAGTACTTGCCTTTAATACTTGCATATGACAAATTTAGAGAGAAAAATGAAGACAAAAGGCAGGGAGAGAAGGACAAGAGAGAGGAACAAAATGTTTACAAGCCACCCTAACCCCATAAGAAATTGCAGTTCCAAGCCAGATCTGGCCTAGAGGTGCTGTCTTGAGGTGACAGTGTTTTACATTCAAGATTGGGCTGGCTGGTATCTCACACACCCACCCATTACCTGGCTATTATCTCCCAGAACTGGACCTTGACATGCTCATTTTTGAAAATTTCAGTAGCTTCCCAAAGGATTTGCGACAGAGTACCACTGTAATCAAACTCTGTGTCACTCTTCCCTTCTGCTGATCCACCCCAGATGTGGGCAGCGCATACAGCCCTGGATCTGTATTGTCAGCTTGTACACTCGACCCACCCTTCCTCCTCTCCGGTACTAGATTAGACTCAGTCTTCCAGTGGTAGCTCCAAGGTCCATTGGCCTCTTCTATGAAGCTCTGCCCAACTGTCCCTCCAGGTATCTCCCCCTGCTCCCTCTGTGATCCTCGCCAAGGGCTTTGTTCCTACCCCTGGATAAGCAGAATAGCATCTATATCTTGTTCACCTTTATACCCCTAGCCCCTGCCACCCTAGGGTAGGGCCTGGTCCCTAGATGGTCCTCCCCTACCCCACTGAGGTCCACTGAGGGTCATATGTTCCTAGAAGAAGCTAAACAAGAGCCACAAGCCTCTCTCTTCAAAGACTGCCCAGCTTAGGTTCCCCTCGCTGAGTCTTGGTCTCAGAGATGCTGCTGTTTGTTTATCATGCACAAGGACAACCCCTCTGTTGGCTGGAGCTGATACTACTCGCTTGTGAGGGCCTAGTGCATTGTGGGAACTGTGCTCCTAAGACACCACAAACCCTTTTTTTGCCCCCCTTAGGATTCGCCCCATCTCCAGACCTGGATCTGGCCTGAAATTGGCTCTGATCAGCTCCAGAGAAAACACATTGCTGTGTTCAATCCCACACCCATCCTCCTTATTAGACAGTCCAGATTGCAATTCCAGGTGAAGATATTTTTCCATGACCTCAAGAGAAGAAAAAAACCATGGAGAGGGAATGCCCACTGCTCCCTCCCATGCAGATGGCACTCTTGTGGGTCCCTGTCCTGCAACCACAGCAGGTGACTGTCAGTACCCCAAGGACAGGCCCTCTGCACCCTAAACTTCCTGAATACACACTGCACCAGCAGGCTGGGGCCCAGAGGCCACAGGGCGATGACATGTGCTTCCCAACCCCAGCAAACCCCAAGTCCTCCAAGTTCCCCACTGGGAGTCAAGGGGGAGGAGAGGGGCAGAGAGGAGAGTCAAGCTGAGTCAGCTCTCACTCCGCCAACCTACCACTGCCTGGACAGAGCTAATTTTTTTTTCTAATCCCAAAAGATCTTTTATTTTTCAATGGTCAAAAGAGTTTGTTTCAGCGCACAAGTTTCGGAAAGGCAGATGGATTCTTTTCCATGTTTAGCCACCCAGCACTATGCCTTCTCATTCATAACTATTATTTATGGACGTGTATTACTGGTTGACTATTTTAGGAACTTTTAACTCTTTTTTTTTTTTAACCAGTCCTGGGCTTGAGCTCAGGGCCTGAGCACTGTCCTTGGACTTTCTAAAGGCTAGAAGCTCTACCATTTGAGCCTCAGCACCATTTCTGGCTTTTTTCTATGTATGTGGTACCGAGGAATCAAACCTGGGTCTTCATGCATGCTAGGCAAGCACTCTACTACTAGGCCAAACTCCCAGCCCCAGAACTTTAACTCTTAGAATAAGAACTCTCCAGGTCTTGGAGAATTCTTTACACCATCAGCTATGTTTGCATCCCACACATCACATAGAGATTCTTCCTCACCGTATTGACTTTCCCTGGATGCTGAATCCTGTCTTTTAATTTAGGCTCCTTAGACTGGGGAGACTCAAAGGACACTGCACCCATTATCGTGGCCCTATCTGTCCTGTGTCTGGCCCACGCTTAAAGCGCTGCAGTGACTCAAGGCTCACCTCCTGTTTGCACACATCTCTCTCGCTCAAAAAACAAAACAAAATTTCCTTAGGGCCAGTCCTTTACATACTGCCTGCTCACCAAAACGGACCAAAGATTGATAATCAACAGCAGGCATCTAAGCATTACCCGGGTAGATGTACTTGACATTGTGTTCCAGACCCATTCACTGAATTCTGAAGTGCTGAGCAGTGAGTGTGTGTGTGTGTGTGTGTGTGTGTGTGTGTGTGTGTGTGTGTGTGTGTGTATCATTGTGTGCATGAGGAATCTGACCTTCACCTTCACCCCAGACTATACACTGAGATTATCAGCAAGGGTCCTGGGGCTGTTAGACTCCAGGGACCTTAGTTTTCATACCTTAAAAGAACAATGCTGTACTTGATATATGTTTTGAAGCTGGCTATATTTTGACCAAGACTTTCCCCAGCCAGGCAGTTGAGTCCCTCAGCCCATCTCAGCCCTCTCCCACCTGCTAGGGGCCCCTATGACCCCAGGGGATCCATGGATCACAGGTCTATCTGCAGAAGTAGCCACAGCACTAAGTCACTGGCCACTAGGTGCCAGTCCCGTTCTCTGATCCTCAGCTATCCTGGGATCACATCCTCTCCCCACAAGCACACAGGGAGCCTGCATGTGGAGCAGGGAGCAAGCCCACACCTCACACCACGGTGGCTTCCACAGAAAAGACGAGAGCCAGCCCGGGAGTTACCTACACAGGCAGAGCCGACCATGGCGCTCAGGGGTAGAGACACAGCCAGTGACAGGCAGGACCCCACACAATGGAGCCTCCTGGGACAGGGCCCATGTCTTATTCACCTTTGTTGCCCTGTGCTTGGCATGTGCAGTAAAGGTGTCCAAGCAGTTACTGCTAATCAAGACTCCAGTGAGGACCCAGCGTGGGTAGACAGAACCCAGATTTCCACCCTCTGCTAGCCTGTGCTTGGATTGCCGGACATGCTGGGGACTTGAGTGAGGTAGCAATGTGAAGACAGATGCCTAAGAGCCTGAGCAGAGGACAGGGACCTCTGACGCTCCCTGTCCTTTCTTGTCCTCTTTACCTGAGATGTACTTGTGCATCAAGGCCAACTTGAAGCCACCTTTGTCTAGGTGGCCTATCTGAGGCCCTCCCCTTCACCCCCACACACGAGGCCCACCTCCACAGGAAGGCGCTGACCTCTGTGTGACTGCCCAAACCTGGTGGCCATGGGCCAGACAGGACCCCGGCTGGAAATGGAAGCAGCCAATTAAATGCCCAAGAAATGCATATGCCTCACCTTGTTTTCTGTAGGCGTGTCTTGTCTTCCCAGTCAAGTGGCAGTCCAGGGGAAGTAGAGCTAGGATTCTCTTGTTTCCCTCCCAAATCCTCTGTCTCCAGAGCCTGGCTGACAGGTGCAGAGTTCTCCTTCATTCAGAAGCACAGCCCCAAATCCCTGCTTCTCAATCCCAAAGTGCCAGGCAGGGAAGATGGGTGATGTAGTTTCTCAGTCCTATTTGCCACTTTCTAGAGCAATGACCTACAGCCAGATTCTTTCCACTTTCACCCCTGGAGCTCTTCTTATGTTGAAGCATGGTGAGAAGCAGTTTTTTTTAAGTTATTGTGAGGATATGATCATATACCCACATACATGTATTGATACTAAGAATTGGGGAATCAGAAAATGTTTGAAGAAGTGGGCAGTGTTAAATGCAACGTCATTAGCTTTAAAATGTGGCTTTGTAGCATGTATTTTGAGCTACATTTTTTCCCTTTACTATTTCAGATAGTTGCTAGGTGAAAGCTTCTCTAAATAAGTGGGAGGGGTAACTAAATATCCTCAGGGACCTCTTAGACTTGTGAGAGTCTTAAGTTTTCTTTTTAAAAAATGGAATGGTACACACCTGCAAACCTGCATGGAAGGATGAGGTACTAAAGAGTAGGATTTGAGGTCCACCTGGATACAAAGTGAGACCCTGTCCCAACAAGTAAAGAAAGAAAATAATTATACTGGCCTAAAAATTTTCAAGCAGATCTGGATCTGCCACTTGGCACTCTGGGAATGGTACAATGTGGAAGGAGGGACTTCTGGGCTCTGGGCTGTGAGGTAGAGGCCCTTTCTGACCCAGCAAGGCTGATAGAGGCTATCAAGATATATATATAGAGAGAGGAGGCAGTCTTCAGTCAGAAGTATGAGGCGGAATGCGATTGCAGGGAAGTAATCAGCTATGCAGTTGGTCATATCAGAGACATTTAAGTCCTTTGTATTTGTCATATGGTCCCCCAAAATTATTTATGTAAAAGAAAATGAATATAAAGTAAGTGATTTTGAAAATTTAAGAAAATGTAAAACAGTGGATGGAGTTTTATTTTTACATTTTTGCAAAGGATGGTAAACAGTCACTTTCTTGAAATTCAGTGTTTCTAAAAATTCAACACAGAAATTCAGTCACATGTAGACAAGAGTACCTTGTGTCATTTTTGGTGGCATTTTATGCCACAAATGTCCATCAGTAGGGGAACTATTAAATAGGAAATATACATTACTATTGGCATACTAAGCAGCAACTATAAAAAGCAAAAACTCTTTGAACTCCAGATCCTATGCCTATAGCAAGCATACTGCTGTGGTGGGGACAGTAACAAGTAATGATTCTGCCCACAGCCAGCCAGAAATACAAAGCCAATTTGGCTACCATGGACAGGGAGCAGAAATACTGGGACAGGGAAGAAATACCTACCTCCTAAAACATACACACACCCACCTGCCTCTGGTAGAGGTGACAACCCACTACTGCCCCCAACAAAACACAGCAATAAGCAGCTGTTGCAAGTTCCCACTGAAGGGGAAGTCAAAGATATGGACAAACAGCCTCTCCTACTACAGGCATGCGGGGACTGCTGGAGGTTCTGAGTGCAACACTGTGGCACCCCAGACCCAACGCTAGTCACAAGTCAACAGCAGCCTGTGCTGCATGGAGGTAAGGCCAGCAACTAGGGAAAGAAGCCTTACCACATAGCTAAGTTGACACGACCTCCCCACACTTCATACGTGTGTGTGTGCATATGCACATGTGTGTGTGCACACACACACAAACAGATGCACTACACACGCAAGCTGACACAAGAAGCATGCTCATTTTTGGACATAAATAGAATCTATCCAAGTTTCTTCTGGTCTTCTAAAATAGTAACTAAATGCACCTTCTATCTGACAAATACCATGTAACCCTTTTATTAATGACAATAAAAAAAATAGTAACTAATGCAATTTTTAAAAATGTAAGACAGAGAAGGACTAAATTACCTGTTGTCAAAGTACAAAACCATCAACAAAGCTGCACTCAGAGATGACTCAACCTTGAAACTACCAGACAGGAACTTCGAAATGACTGTGATTACTGAACACATTAAATAATCTGATTGAATAAAGGACAGCATGTGTGAGCAGAGAGATTTCAGAAGCGGAGTCAAGTGAAAATGCTTGCTGGAGTAAACACGATGTCAACGGTGAAGAATTGCTTTAAAGGGCTCAGCACCACTGCACTGAGCTTCAAGAACAGGAGGACAGAAGCAATGTAAATTGAAATGCGGAGAAAGAAAATGGCACTCAGAAAGGAATGATCAAAGTCTTGCTAAACTAGCATATCTGGAGTTGTAAAAGAAAAGGCATATTAAGATGTATTTGGGGAATTAATGACCCAAAGTTTTCCAGATTAGGACTGGAGTATGGCTCAAGTGGTTCTGTGCCAAGCTCAGGGCGATAAATGTATTTCTAATATTGTAAAAAAAAATTCTGACCCAAAGGCAACAAACAATATACACAAGAAACTCATAGCAACTAGAAAACAATGAGACATTTTTAAGTACTGAAAGTACTGTAACAATATAATGTCCTCCAAAAAATGAAGCTCAGGCCCTTCAAAAAGAGTATTACTCTATGACCAGCATTCACACACACACACACACACACACACACACACACACACACACACACACAACTGTTCAGGCTTTTGTGATGGCTTGAGTTCGGATCCCAGCATTTAGAAAGAATAAAAATTAAAGGGGAATTCAATTATGTCAGTGACCCCTGGGTTGTTTGAGTTTCTTAGATGTTTTCTTTTATTCTTCTCCAGCTCCACCTCCACCTCCAACACACTACACACACACACACACACACACACACACACACACACACACATCCTCTGGCAATCTTTAATTTTTAAGAAAACATGATAGTACCAAACAAGTAGAGCTGTCCCAGTATGTCTTTGGCTGGTAGCATCCTCTCCCCCATTCCTATGAGGTGGCATGAGGCGGCCGCCTGCCCTCACTCCCACCAACCTAGCCAGTGATTTCAGTCCTGCTCTCCAGGAACAAAAGCCTTCCCTTCAGGCTTACCATTTCTCCTGCTTGCAACTGATTACCCCTTACCATAATGAATAAACATCCTCTACCACCACTTAAGGTGCCCCCTTTCTCCATAATCTTGAAAAAGAGCCCCTCCTCTGACGCAGAGTGAGTTAGTACACAATCCAAGGAAGTCACTTAAGAGCATGAATGCATTTTTAATGTATGCGAGAGGATGTGCAGGAGCATCGTCACGTTTATGAACAAGTGTCCCTGTATGCTGTCATGACAATCGAACTTTGCTAGAAATCTGCCGGCCATCATCTGGACCCAGATCTGATGTTCTCCCTTCCTCTGACCCTTGGATCTGTTCTTTATGTTGTCTGCTGATGAGAATGAAGGAGGGGGCAGTTGGTGCAACCTTTTGAATTTTGTTCTCTTGAGGGAACAAGCATTCCATGTTTCTCTCCTGTGAAGGTAGTTTCAGTCACAAACTCAATTCACTCCATTGTTTCATTTTCAAAGTGAATGGAAACAAACCGGAAGGGGGAAAACAGTCACAGTTTTGTGAAAACTATTCATAGCAAAAGGTAATAAATGCCCAAATGTCTTATCAATGACCGGATGGCTAAATGGTACATATCTATTTAGTGAGTTATTGTTTTATAAGAAGGAATGAAGTAAACAGGTGCCATAGTGTGGATGAACTTCTGAAACATTACACTAAGTGAGAGAAGCAAGACCCCCAAAAATAAAACAAATTAATGCCAACTATTCCACAACTCCATTAATATGAAGTGTCCAGAATAGGTAGACCCATAGACATACAAGGAATTATGTGCCAGGGCCTGGAAAAGGAGAGATGGGAAGGGACCAGGGTGGTGGATAGAAGACAGAGTGGGGTGAAGAAATTGTTTTTAAGAGTTAGACAGGTAATGTCTACATCCATTGTGAATGTACAAAATGCTGGTGAATTGTAATTCTAAAATGGTTATGTTATGCAAAATGGTTATGTATGTCATACAAATTTCATCTCGGTGGGAAGATTAAAAAGACATAGAAAACCACAGTTGGGGAAAAAACACAAAACTTTAAAACAAAATAGTCATCTTCTACTTTAAAATTGTCACCTGCTGGCACTCAGGCTGGATGCTATGGGACATGCAAAATATTTTGCTATGTCATTAGTAGATATGTTCCATCTCGGAGAGGCTTCAAAGACACCATGTGGCTTTTTAAATGACTGCAAAGAAAACCCAACAATAAAGTTATTTTTGAAGTGAAAGAGACTTTTCCAGTAGAAGCTGAGAAAAGCCATTGCAAACCTTTAGGGAGAAGGGTGCTGATACCAGATGAAAATGTGCATCTACACAAGGAACCAGATCAGGCCAGAGATGACAGGAATGAAGGTAAATACTTACAGTCACTGTATTCAAGTGGGTAGCTCACCCACCATTTCTCCTTGCAGTGATGGTAAGGGAAGCTACCCCTCAAGTTCGCCACACGTGAATCTAGACTCTCAAAGCTTCATAATTACCTAACTTCTGTCTCTAATCTTTTGAGACACTAAGATCCTGCCCCAGGGACATTCTTTCTTACTGCAGTAAGTTCACAAAAACTTAAGTTTTTGCTTTTTTTTATTTCAGAAAAAAAGGAGGCAAGCCCATGTATGCAGCATGATCTCCTATATGTCTAAAAAGATAAAATGCGTGCATACACACTGAGAAGGATCTGGGCAGCTCCCCCTAGCAATCCTACCCAGAGAAAGGCTGGAAAGTTCTAGACAATTACCCCTCCTCCCCCAGGGAGGGAGGCATTGTCTGTCCTTTCTTTTCTCCCCTCCAGATCTCTACATTTTTCTGTGATGCCCCAGCCCTCCACAACAGGTATATACCATTACCTCTAAAACTCAAATCTCCCATTTCAAAAAGAATCATGGAAACTCAGGCCAGATCACCTGGAGCCCAGAGAGCCCGTGACGCAAAACCTGTCACCAGCCAGGGGTCATTCTATGCCTAGAGTCATTGTAGTCTGATAGAGACAAATCGTCCTAAAATTCAAGGTTTTGTCTCAATCTCAATAGGACAGGAGTTATAATTCAGTCTTCCTTTGGACCACTGGAGTGGAGAGATCCCACCCTTGGCGCCTTGAGGCACTGGGGAGGGAGGCCATGGAGGGTCTCAGGCTGTAGCTCCAGAGGACAGGAGACACTGGAGGCCGGCCCATCCCCACTGGAGTGCACAAGTGACCGCCAGCAGCTACTCTTCCTGCTCAGACAACGCCCTTAGAGCTCGTGTAACCTCCAGGAGACTTTGCCCAGGACCCCTGGACCTCACCCTGCACTAGTCTAGGCCACTAGGCATAGCCACCAGGGTCACCACCGCCCCCTTGAGCTCCAACACCCTCTATGTACAGGCCAAGCAGCCCACAACAGGGGAAGGAGGTGTGGGGATCATCCTGAAGTAGCCTTTTTGGTGCCCCCACCTGGTCAACTGTACGGAGCACTGTGGACCCTACAAAGGGAGGGCACCTCCTTATGAGACATCCCCACATACCTTGTCCCATCCTGAGACCAAAGAGCAAGGTGCCTCCATTCAGGTCACAGCGGCCCAGGCAAGGCCCCTTGGAAGCCTGACTCCAGGACATTTGTGGCATTTAAAGGGATCCCCAGAGCAACCCTTTAACAGACAGACAGTTCTCCTGGCTGGGCACCCTGCCTTGGGAAGCCAAAGCCCTATTCACTGATGTGGTGGCTTCCAGTAACACTTCAGTGAGGAAGCCCAGCCACCTTGTGGCTCTAGAGGCCTCGCCATGATTGAGCCTGGGGACACACTAACACTCCCCCCCTTCTGTTGTTCCTCCTACTTTTGACTGACTTCTTTATGAAATGAGGATTAAAGTAGGGTTTCCATGGTTTAGTAAGAAGGTGATAAGCAGCCATCTTAGGATGTGCTTCATTTTTGTACCCATGAACCATCTGGAGTCATAGATGGAGGAGACCCTCCCCCTAGAACCCTGCTTTTCCCTGGAGGGAAGCAATGGCTACAGACTGGAATTCCACAGCTCAAAGGAATGGGCTGAGCATCCTGTTCTTTTTTTTTGCACTTCCGTGGATAAGGAGGGAGTTTTTGTCTCAGGAATTCCTCATGGAATAGGGTTTCATTGTGGATAATTCCTCACTGTGGCTCTGTCTTTGCACCTCTGGGACAGTGTGGCCGACGCTAGTGTGGAGAAGCACACACCAAATGACTGGGAGCTTCTCCCTAGGGAAACCTTGGACCCAAGTGGTCTACCATAAGTGGACTTTGGACTTTTGGTACTAAAGATGAACATTAAGATCTGTCTTGAATCAAACCCGTGGAGGACTGTGTTGGTGGCCATGAGAATGGTCATTTTAAACCTTGCTTTGCAACAAGTTAGGGTCTGCATTAACAACGCTTCTGGAATTATCTATCAGGGTGTGGTTACACCACTGGATCCCAGGGATCCATGGGTGGTGGTGAGGGCGGGGCAAGACTAAGACATCGTGAATTCCTGCCGTGCCCTTGAAAGCATGGAATACACTTCTTGTTTTGTGGGCGATGTGGGTCATAGTAGCATCCCTGAGCAGAACAAGTGGAATGTGTACAATTGCATGAGTAGAGTCCAAATGGGTAAAACTTCAGAACGCCCTGTGCCACAACCAGCGATTGGAGAAAGAACAGGGTGGGGAAACAGCTGCCACCTGCGTGAGCGAGCGAGAGCCTCAGAGACTACCTAGGGGGCCAACAGGAGAAGGCAGCTGTTGGCTAGTCACGCACATGGTCACTGTAGGGGGATCAGCTGGTGCGTGGTGAGCATTGGCTAGAGGTGCTGTGTGTGGCCTGCAGCGAGTCCTTGCTGATTGCTGGCAGACCTCCAGCCAACTTGAGTGTTCCATTACTTTAAAGGGCAGGGACAAATCTGACCCTTTGTTTGTTGGCTGCTAGGATGTGCCTTTGAGCGTCTTCTCCCAGCAAGGCCTATCTTCACTGACCAAACCCACATTTCTGAATATCAATGCTGGGAGAATTTGAATGTCACAGGTCCAAGTCTTGGAAAAGTGGCCAGTGTGACACAGCAAGACTTTGAGGCCCAGGAGCAGAGGTGGCACCCCTCTGTTTTGGGGGGTGGGGAGGAGGAAGGAACAAGACTGCCTACCTGAAAAATGCTAACAAGGAACGTGTGTGGATGTGTGTGCACGCACACACGTGCATGTGTAAGGGGCTCTTGTTCTTTGTGACTAGTCCTAGGTGTAGGACTAAGGCTTAGGAATGAACTTGGCCTAAAGAACAGGCCTAGAAATGAACTTGGGGAGGTCCAGGGCCTGTGGCCCAGACAATTCAGGCAACTTGGAGTCTGAGTAACTAGATGCACTTTGGAACTTGCTCACTGGCCAGGGAGGTGCTCACCATACTGAGGGGGCCCTTGCCCCCTGGGACTCCCTTCTTGGGTCTGCTTCTGATAGCCCCTTTTTGTAGTCTGTTACCTGTTTCCCCACCCTACCCCTGTCAAAGTGCTTTTGGGTATGCCCACAGGATTAATTTTGAAGGCCAAGTTGCTGAAGCTTCAGATGTCCTACCTCCATGCAAGCGACAGCATGCAGCTTTGTGAGTTCAGGCTCAAACGGTGCACTTGGGTGTTTAACACCCACTCCCTCCCTTCCCCATTCCCCATAAGCCTTCTGCATCCTCAGTTAGTATGCAGGGCCAGTATCCCTGGAGTCTTTTGGTCCCTTCAGTTTGCCCCAGAATTCCTAAAAGGAGGTTCAGCCTTGTTTCCCACCCTCCTCACCCACCCATCCCAATCCGCCCCCAGGGAAGAATTCAGCCTTTCCTTTTCCTGGCAGAATTGTAGAGCAGACGCCAGCTGCTATGGCAACTGCCCTCAGAGGGGCAGTGTTTCTGCTGACCGCAGACAGACAGCCCTGAACTCTTACCCACAAATAGGATGGTGTTCTTGATGGTTCAGATCCCCAGTGAGGTTACAGGTGTGCATGACAGACTCCTTTATACTCAGCTGCCCTGTCTTGTTTCTAGGCTCTTTTGCGGGGCCAGCCAAAGCCATGGCCACAAGCACCTCCTCAGGTGACCGTTCTTTGCGGTGATAATCAGCAAAAGCACAAGACCCCAATTCAAGGGAAGGAAGCCTGCCTCCCGCAAGGAATGCACACCAAACCACCTGTCCCCATGAAGTTGGAGGTTTTCTCCAAGATCTTCTGCCCACCACATGCAGGTGTGTGCATCTTGCAGGGACCCAGCGAGGAAGGGCTTTTAAACTCTTGACACTGTCCACCAAGCAAAGCCCCCTCCCCCCGTCCCCAACGTGGCCACCCATCTACACTGGAAGTAGCAGGATGCTGGAAAATGGCTGCTTTGTTGATTCAAAATATTTGAAAAGCACATGTCCACCCGTGCCCAGCCTCCTCATGGAGAGGTCTAGTATCCTCTTGTGGTTAAATGTGCTGAGGTTTGTATTTGGAAAATCACGTCTGTATATAGACTTTGAAGAAGTCTAGCTCTCTGATAGTCAGCGATACGTCACTTTGGGAGGGAGGGATCCCCTCCACTTGCAGAGGTATGTTTGGGAAGACAGGTTGGAGGGACAGAAGTTGGGGGAGGGGAGGAAGGTGCCCTCCCTGGCGAGTTGCCAAGACACCTTTTTGCTATTTGAAGAGCTCGTGCCATTGTCCCTAATAGGAACCTGTCTTTGTGTAGGATGCTTATTTATTACCTAATAGCAAATGATAATCCTATCTGCAACGGCAAGACTGCCTACCCAGTGGCTGCTGAGCAGGCCCCCTGGGTGAAGAACAAGGAGACTGGAAAGGTAGCTACTCCTGCACTCAGGACTTGGCTCTGCAACCCTTCAGAAGCCATGACCTTCTCTGAAGGTCAGGAACAGGAGCCTGACCCTGGTGAGGTGTCTCTTTCCCCTCCGGCTCTGTGTCCCTTGTGCACATGGAGCCAGTCCTCCTCATCCCGCTGCTCCCTCTCCCCTCTCAAGGGTCAGGCCTGGTTGCCATTCCTGGCCACCTCCTCAGCTGCTGTGGCGGGTGTCATAGGAGACTAGGAGATAGACCATGGCCCTGTTGCTGACTAGCTGTATGATCTTCAGCAAGTTCCTCAATGGCCCTGTGCCTCAGTTTCTCCATCTGTAAAAGGAGATAAGAGTACCTACCAAACAAGGTTGGAATGAAGGTTCAGGAAGCCAGTACCCACAGACTGCTGAGGAAGGAGACCCTGTGTGCAGGAAGGCCCCATATGTCTGCTTTCATTATTACTGCTTTTCTTGGGACAATGTACTGATTTCTTCATCTCCCTTAGTTGTTCTTAGCTATTAGAAAATCTGACTCCACACAGAGGAAGACAGAGGGGCAGGGCCTCGTCCATGTTATGTGTTTCCTTTCATGGCGGTGGAAGCAGGGTGCGGGGGGAGAGGGGAATAGTGTTTGACAAAGGTGGAGGAGGCTTCTAGAGGCTTCTAAAGGCTCCCAAGCCAACCCTGCTAACCAGCAGCCATTCTGGGTGTGTCAGATAGTGACAGATGACAGCTCTAATATACAAGGCTGGTATTTGCACTGGCATGTCAGGATCCGTCTCTAAAAGGTCTCCAAGTTTCCTGTGGGTCTCTTGGAAGCCACAGAAACTACATGGAATAAGCCTGTGGGATCAGCCACTGAATAGGAACTGATGTTTGGCAGGCCTGAGCCACCTCAGGAAAGTAAAGAAAAATCCTGAGTTGGTTGGAGTGCGAATCTTACCAGTGAAGGTCTAACCTCCAACACCCAGGAGCTGCTTTTTTTCAGATGTGAGGCCCTCCCCTTTCAAAGGCACCACAACTTGGGTGACACAAATTGCACAGTGTTGAAAAGAAAAAAGAAAAAAAAAAAACAAAAAACAAAAAACGAGCAAGGGATAATTTCTTTGTTGTTGTTTTTTTTCCTACCACTTCCCGGCCCCTCCTTAAGGCTGGTTATTTTCCCTACTTGGGAAAAGCAGCTTTATACACTTAAATTTTTCCAAGGAAAGGACAGGAATGTCTGACGTCAGGCTGGGGGCTCCCCTGGGGACCCTGTTCAGCTGCTGTGCCGGACACTGGCTACGCTAGCTACATAGACAGGTGTGGTAGGATGCCTTGTAAGGAAAGCACCTTACATGGCGCATGATATTGCTAGTAACGAAGTACCCCCAAACGGTAGCCATGGGTCACTTGGGCAATTCCAGCAACCACTGATTGCTATAAAATGCTTCCTGCACCCAAAGGCGCTTAGCTCTCATCTATCAATAATGTGGCTACGATGATGAGCCATTTTGGAGGTGGCAGGAGGTGGGGGGGTGTCTCTATGGATGAGAGTGTCCATCCCTTCCCAGCAGCCCCAACGCCACCCCTGCTCTGGGCCACTTCTAAGCAGAAACTCAAATCTGCCTTCTTAGACTCCCATCTCTGAGGGAAGACACGGGGAACTGCCAGCCCCAATTACAGAAAGGCTTCAACGGGGAAGAGAGCAGATTGAGTGTGCAAAGACACACTTTCTTGACGGTGGTGATAGATGGCTGACATTCCAGCAGTGTCCCTTGCTTAGTCTTTCTCCTGGAAGGAGGTACAAAAAGGGAAACAGAGTCACAGATGAGTATTTCAGGTGAATCTGCTCGCTAGCAAACCCAAACAAGTGTCCCCAATGCTTGACCCCTCCTGACAGTGCCCCCATGCTACCTTTCAGGTGGCAGCCACTTGCCAAGAAGTATGGATGAGTTTTGATGGCAGCATGGTCTAAGCAAAAGGACCCTGAATCCTGCTTTGAAGCCTGGATCTATCTGTTATTGAGCTGTATTGTCTTTGGGCCAGGCAGTGAGGGCACAGCCCATAGTCTTGAACGCTTTTCTTCACTGTTCCTTTTGGAACAGGCGTCTAGGATGCTGTTGATGGCAGAAGGCGGGGCCTCAGAGAAAAAGCTGTCATAAGTTTTAAGTTCCCCAAGAAAAGCCACGGGTGCTGGGAGGAGGAAATTTCCATGGCAATGGGGCTGGGGTATGTGTGTGTGTGTATGGGGGTGGGGGATTCAGCAGGTAGTGCATGATTCTGTCAGGTCAAAGGTGAGTGGGTTGGAGGGGGCAAGCCTGTGCTTTGCTTGTGTGAAGTTATGACCTGAATTAAGGAGGACAGTGGGTAGAAGAGAGTGGACTCTCTAAGAATTATTACAGAAAGTGCATCAGCTAGCCTGTTTTATGGATTAAGCAGCCCTGTGCCCACCACCTAGATGGCAAACCACAATCTTTTGATGCACCATCCCCGAGGGGATTGTACTGGGTACATCATCTATGGAGAGGCGAGGGGCATGCTGCCCTCTGCTCCCCTCTGCCCTGCCACGGGCACCCTAGTATGTTTCCCTGAAGTCATCCAAGAATGGGCCTGTGTTCGAATCTCAATGGTCTCCCAGGCATGTTCTTTTTCTTTTTCTTTTTGGAAATACTGTCTAGGCAGACGCTCCCCACCACTTGGGTCGCACTCCAAACCTTTTTGTAGATTTAGTCTTATGGTTCTCTTCCCCATCCACCTCACTGCAAGGACCAGCCTCAGATCACGCCGCTCCCGCTCCTCCCTTCACTCTCCCACATAACTGGGATTACATGTGAACCCCCAAGCCTGGCTTGTTTGTTGAGACGCAATCTTGCAAACATGTTGCCTGGGCTGGCCTTGAACTGTGATCCTCCAGTCTCTGCTTCCTGAGTAGCTGTGATTACAGGTGTGTACCACCATACCCAGCCCCAAACATCTTTTTCCAGGTATTTTGGTTATATGACTCTCATGAGATTTGTAATCTGTAACAATCTCCTCCACAGTCTCCTTTCTCACCCCTTTATCCATAACAGTGAAAGAACAGGTAGAATGAACCCTGCCAGACACCAAGTGAAAGAGACCCCAATACCATTACATTGGGGGCCTCTCATCAATAACCCACTCTGATCAATGGGAAGATCACCCTGACCAAAAAAGAAAAACTAACAAAGAAACATCAAATGGGCCTCATAGATGTCTCTAGGATATTTGCCCGACAGCTGCAGAGTGCATGTTAGTGTATAGGTAAGACCTCATACTTAGGCCACAAAACAAGTCTTAAAAAGTTGAGGCAACGTCCACAGAACTGAAGCAATGCCTGCATCTCCTCCAACCACAGCCAACAAAGCTGTGTGGAGCCCCAGTAGCTTTCAGACACTGAGCAAGTCCCAGTCGAATGTTTCAAAATTCTTTAAGTCAAATGAGGACAGAAACGGTGTGCCAGAGCCTGGACCAAACCCCAAGCCAGCAGAAGGGAAGAAATAACAGAAAGCAGAAATAAATGAGATGAAAAGGATCAGTTAAATCAAACCTAAACTTTTGAGATTGGAGAGAGTGAGAGACAGAGCGGGGAGGAAGGAGGGAGGGAGGGAGGAAAGGAGAGGGAGAAAGAGAGGAGAAGAGTATGCAGGAGAGAGAAAGGGAGACTCAAGTAAATGAAATAATGCAACTGAGATCTTGAATAAAGAACTAGTTGGGCAAATCTGAGACAAACAATGCTCTTCAATGATGTGCATCTAAGTAAGAGGCAAAAGGCTGTTTCCGATTTAAATCTTTCTTTTTAGTGGTACTGGAGTTTGAACTCAGAGCTTTGTATTAGCGACCTCTTCCAGCCCCTTTTTGCTTTAGTTATTTTTTGAATAGGGTCTCATGGTTTTTGTTTTTTTTGTTGGTTTTTTTTTGTTTTTTTTTTTGCCCTGGGGTGGCCTCAGATGGTAAAATCCTATTTACATCTTCTATGTAGCAGGATCAGCCATACATCCCACCTCATCCCACTTGTCATTTAGGACAGGGTCTGGCTAACTTCCTTCCCAGGCTGGCACTGAACTTGATCCTCTCAATCTTTCCCTAGGAGTAGCTGTCATTATAGGCATATCACATCGTGCCATATCTACATTTTTGAAAAACATAATAAAACGTAATTAGAGCGACAGTTACATTACAAATAAATTACAGATTCACTCACACATCTGTCAGGCTGGAAGGAGGAAAAGTTTTGCCTTGGCTCACAGTTCCAAAAGTTTCAGTCTTCACAAAGGTCAGCTGATTTGGGGTCTAAAGTGAGAAAGATGGTTGCAATAGCGAGATAGAGGCAGAAGAAGCTGCTTGTCCTTCCACCAGCCAGGAAGCCCAGAGACAGAGGAAAGGATTCAGTGACAAGATAGCCCTTTGAAGACAAGCCCCACCCACCCACACAATTCTGCAATCAGGCCTCAGCTGCCACCACTTCCTCCTTGTCCATTCAAAGGATGAATTCACCCATGAATTTTACTCCACCAATTAGGTCACAGCCCTTGTGGGCCAGTCACCTGTCAAAGACCTGGCTTTGTCAGCTGGGGTCAGGAGCCTTTTGCCAGATACTGCACAGCTCACCACCACAACTTGTTTTTGTATTTCTACTAACGCCTGCGTGTCCTGTTCTATATGACCCAGCTTGACCACACCTGAGGTTTACTATTCCTTGCTTCTGCTTTGATCGCTCTAGTTTTTCACATTTCTTTTGTACAGTTTTTATGGCCAATGATCCTTGCAAATAAATTGGTTTCATTTCATCTAGAAGTGGATGCTTTGCAGGTGCTTGCTTTTATTTATTTTATTTTTAGTATTATAAGATCATTGATCTGCATGAATGTAAAACAACGTGGTTTGGTACTGAATGAAGACAACTGAGAATAGTCTATCACAATGCCAATAAGAAAATCTGCCCTAAAACCAGAGATTTAAAGTCTGGATAAGAACTGGATGGAACTTTAAAAACAAATTTTTTTTTTTGGCAAGAACGCATCCCAGATGCTGCGTGTTTACTTCCTGTTGCATCTTATCATCATATTATCTGGGGGTTTCATCTAGAATGGAGGGCTGGAGTAGCTGGCAATAGCTGGCCCATATTAAAACACATGACTCTGGCCCATGGTTTTCACAGAGCCAAACAACTCTTGTGATCATTACCAAAGGCCAGGCCTTGATTAAAAAAAAAAAAAAAAAGTTTGTCAGCTTCTCTAATCTTTTCCCAGGCATCCAATGTAGTGGGGCCAACCAGAGAAAGCAGAATATGCTTCTCTACCAGGTAGACAAGATGCCTACCTGAAGCCTCCGCCAGCCACAGCATCTCCTTCCTTCCACCCTGCCCACCCCAGGGCACATCAAGGTCTCCCTTTTCTACTAGAAGGCCTTCTTATGCCCATTCATATCTTTTCCAAAGGTCAGTGATGCAGGCTGACCGCCTTGCTCTATTGGAGTGGGAATAAATAGCCAGGTTCTCCTTCAGACTGTCCGGCATCATTCCTGGCACTGTCTAATGCTGTAATGGGGCACCAAGAGCCAGAGCACTTGCATGGTCTATGGCTACGAACTCTTGACTTTTTGGTTCTCCCTTTGCTTGCTTATATACAGTCTGGGCATTTTCCAGATGCCGGCACTCACATCCACAATCAAAGGGTGGTATAGTCTTTGCATTCAGAACGTGTCTTAATGTGTTCCAAGCACACCATTGTATTTTTAAAGTCAAGTTTTGCATATGTAGCTCATTGTGTCAAAACAGATTGTTAGGAGCTTGTAAAATGGTAATGCCTGTCACTCTTCATTAGATATATGTATTTGATGGAACTGATTCCCCAAGTTTAACCATTATGTGGAATACAGGGGTATTACATGCCAGATACAGGCAGTTTAAAAAGAAATGAAGATTTTAACCATGAGAAAAATTCAAAGCCTAGGCTGCACAGAGGTGGGTCAGTGGTGGTACCTGACATACCGGCTGGTGTATGGGGGCTGTTCCCATGGGGGTATGTCCTGCACAAGACGACAGGGGCCAAGACTTTCATTTTGCCGTTTCTATGTCATGTATTACATGCAGGTGCAGCAGGACAGCACCCTGGCTCGACTGGGGTCCCCTGATTCTCCTGACCCTCCCTGGGACAGCCATGATACTCTCTTTGCCCCCCTCCCCACCTTCCCCAGGTCCTGGGATAAAACATCGAACATTCCTCCTTATGCTAAGTCCCTGATTTTCCTCATCAGTGTCACCCGAGGTGCCAGGTCTAGAAGGTGGCATGGAAAGGAGGGGAGCCAGTGGTGCATGCCAGGCACCCTTCTTTCCTGCTTTGCACAAAAAGATAACTCCTCCTCAGCAGTCTTCAAGCCGGCCCTGGCTGGCTCACACTGCTACCTCTACCCACACAGGGTCTCACATCTCTGGCTCTCAAAAAAAGCATCTTGAAAGGCTGTTTCTAACCACATTCCCTATTCTCAATTGCCTAAGAGACAAAAAAAAATAGGTCCCGGAGCTCGGGTACCCCTGTATCCCTGGTTCATATACTCCCCACCTTCTGAGGGGCTGGCACTCTTGGTTGCTTGCACTTCCTTTGCCAGTCTCCCTTCTGACACAGGTGTCTTCTTGCCTCTAGCCTGCCTGTCTGTCAGCTTTAGCACCTTCTGTCCATCCATCCATCCATCCATCCATCCATCTGTCTTAACTCTGAACAGCAACATTTGCTACCCCAAGAGTGCCAGCAATACAAGGACCTAGGTTTCCACTTGGTGAGATGATCAAGAAACAGATGCCTATTTCACTTAGTGGGTATGTGTTTAAGAAAAGAGGTAGGGACCCTGAGCCCGATAAAAATGTGCTTTTCTTCTGAGGTGCAGGGCAAGCATGAGATAAAGACTTTTTTTTTTGAACCCAAGGAAAAGCAAAACATACTCAGGGGCCATCTGCTCACACAATCCTTCCAGAGAGAGGTCTTCTAAGCCAAGGAGGCCACCCAGGCCTCCCGAGTTCAACCTGCCTTTTTCATTCCTCTTTTCTGACATGGAGAAGCTAGGCTCCCACGAGACCCTTAGGGGCCAACTGAGGCCTTGTGATGACTGGACTCCCAACAAAGAAGCACCCTAGCCCTTGCTCCTGGCACCATCGAGAGGAGGCCCAGGAGGGACTCTGGCTTCCTTTTCTCCCTGTACATCCTTTCCTTATAGATAAGATTCTGGGTCACTGCCTATAATTTCCACAAGCTTTCTGGGTCCTCAGTCGAGGAGGGGGGTGGGTACTGTCAAGAGTCCACACTTACCCCTGTTTGCTAAGGCAGCCATGAGTGTGGGCACTGTGGTTGCCATCCCTGGAATCCTCTTCTGGGGCAAGGATGGCAATGTGCCAGGATGCATAATTCTCACTTCACTAACTGGCTGCTCTGGAACGACTGGGCCACCTATGCGCATGAGACCCTCGGTCCCCGCAGGGCCCCCACTGACACCTGAGGACATGAGAAGGGCTTTTCAGCCCTCTTCTACTACAGCCAAGAATGCTGTGCACATTGGCTGCCACTGTAGGATGACACCAGCCATCCATGCCCCAGCCCTGTTGCAGGGTTCATGGAGCCACCAGCTTGATATGCTCTGTGGGTTCTTTCCTTG
This sequence comes from Megascapheus bottae, assembly GCF_031878675.1. Lineage (NCBI taxonomy): Eukaryota > Metazoa > Chordata > Mammalia > Rodentia > Geomyidae > Megascapheus > Megascapheus bottae. The sequence goes on from NC_143523.1 coordinate 49,010,892, forward strand.
GAGCTGGAATACTGGTATGATGGCCCTAATTTCAACATAGATTAGGAGCTACCCATGGGGTTAGAGGCATGGCTCAGGCAGTAAGGTGCCTGGCAATAAGCATCATATACTGCGTTTGAGTCCCAACCTCAATATATGCCTTCTTTAAATGTACCCAATCATCAGCTGTCTAATCTCTAAACCCAATGGTGGCAGACTGCCTTGAGGACAAGTCTGTCTGCTGATACAACACTATTTGCAACCACCTCATCACCCCAAGCACCCTGTGGGTGGGGAGTTAAGGCAGCCCTAGCCTTGGCCCAGAGAGTGGTAACTCCTGATCCATCAATACCGGCAGAATAGAATGTGTTGTACAACCCATAGAAAACTCAAATTCAGCAGGAGAGTTGCAACTCAGCAGTGTGGGTCAGGAGCAAGCCTTGCTTTGGCACTGCTGTCCAGTACCTGAGCCCCCTCCCCTTCCAGTTGCTGTGGAAATTGGAAGGAGACTTACAGTTGCCCCCCCCACACACACACACAACCTGAGCCCTTCTCACGTTCTTCTGTGCATGTTATCAATTTTGATGGTGCCATCCCTGCCCAATCTGAGGCTTTCCCCTGAGGTAGATAGACTATCTTCTGATTCTTACAGCTGTGTGTGTGTGGATACACACTGTGCAGTCTAGGCTCTGGAAATGCTTGCTTTAAATCAGATATATATAGGCACTGTATAAGATGACCTCCAGAGAGATAGATTGGCTTTCAACTGCTTTGTCCAGGCCTTTGGGCCATAAAAACTATACAGTAGCACTTGATGAGAGGCAAAAAAAAATTGGTTCTAAGATGAGTTATTTAAGAAATTCTAAAATACAATTGGTTCTAAGATGAATTATTTAAGAAATTCTAAAATACATTAACAAAAAATTATAAAATCCAAACTTCCAGAGAAAAATAAACTGTTAACATGCAGAGGTTAAGTGTTTATGACCTCCATGCTCCATTCTAATTATTAGTAGATATTAATTTTTTATCTTGGCATGGAGTGACAGTCTAGTACATTCTTACTTTGGATTCTAGGGTAGACTGGATGAATGCCAGCTATACAGATTGGCTATGCTTGGGGTACAGCTTACATACCCCTATAGAATGTACACAGACACCCTACCATCCTCATCCATCCTCATAGCCACTTAGCTGTGGCATCCTCTGCCTGTTTTTAGGGGTCACCATGGTGGGAGGGTAGAGTGACCCCCACAGCTTACTTCCTCAGAGCAAAACTGCTCAGTGAGAGGTGGGCCAGCAGCTCTGGAAAAGGGCAAACTTCAACCCCTCCGGGCATAAAACCTGGATGTCTCCTTATGTATAAACCATGAACTCTCTACAGAAGCTTCTACCTTTAACAAATACTTGCTGTTTTAGGAAAATGGTTAGGTTATGGGCAGATCCCATGCGATGGGCTTTCATATCTCAACTTAGCTTAGTCACCATCCCGTTAGTAAGCGGAATGTCAAGCTAGGAGAGTTATTGTGTGGTTATGATTGAATCTCCTGCTCCATTGGCACTGAGGGAGGTTCGGGGGCAATCCAGCGGGCCTCGGTTAACTTTTGAAAGGCTCTGGGGAGCTCATGTGCTCCTTCGGTCACAGCTGTACCAGCAAGGGCTGTGGAGTCCCCACCTACCAGCCTGTAGAACTGTCCTAGCCCTGGTGACACCATGCCTTCCCCAGAACTTAAGTGTGTGCTTCCAAATATGCACAGTCTGTTGTTTGAAGATAGATGTCTGCACTGGAAGATTAACTGCACATAAAGGCAAGAAAAAAAATTTTTTTAAGTGTTTCCCAAGCTGGTCTCAAACTCATGATCTCCCTGCTTCCCCCTCCATGCTGATTATGGGAGTGTGCCACCATGGCCAGCAAAGGAATTACGAAATTACAAATCCCTTTAGTGCTTACTGGGGGGGGGGGGGTGGAATTCAACAGGGTGGTGGGCAGGGGAGGAGTAGAGCTGTGTTCCTTAAAGATGTATGCACTATTTTTTAAACTGTATATTTGTGTTTGCTATTCTGAATGTAATGGATGATATAATTCCACATTAAGAAAAACAAAACCAAAAATACATAGTAGCAAGATTGGGGGCATGGGGCATGCACAAGAGGCCGGAGCCAGTATTCAGCTGAGATGAGTTAGAGGGACAGAACCACTGGCCCAAAAGCCAGTCTGTGAAAAAGGCAGTGGAGAAGGGCCAGGTCTGCTGGGATCCTGCCCTGGTTTCTGGAGCCCTCGCTCCCTGCGCAGCCTGAGCTTTCCTGTGCTGCTCAGGCTCTCTGTGCCCTCACCCTGCACTTCCCTGTTTCCTTCATCTTTGACATCCATGACCCAGGAGGCTGCTTACCTTCCCAGAGAAAACCTGCACCCTCCCTGCTTCTGCTGTGAATTCATGGCTTGGTCAGGAAGAGAAGCCTAAGGCTTCTTTCCAGCCAGCACATGGCTTCTACTCCAGACCTGCTTGGTTCCTGCCTGCTGGAGCCTCAGGTCTTCCAGCCTTGCAGTAAGATGTGCTTTGATTCTTCTGTGAGGCCAGGAGAGAAGTAATCTCCTATGTCCACTGCAGAATCACAGAAGTTGGCACAAAAAGGGGCTTTGGTGATTATTCACATTTCCCCATCTTTGAAAATAAATGACAAGGCTAAAAAAAAGTGCCATCAAGTCTGCTCTCTTTCTAGCATGATCTGAGCGCTCATGGCCAAACATCACCTTGGAGCAGAGACGTGATTCCCCCCATACAGCTGTGCCCCCAACCCTAGTGTAGGAGGTCATTTCTGGAAAGGAGACTCATCCCCTTCTGGGGACTGCTCTGTAGAATATTCCAGAGGCTTCCTTGTAAGGCCTCCATGCATGTAGGAATCAATGGCATGCAATCTCAGTAATACAATTGTCCAAGTTAGAAAGAGAGATACTGAATGTTTGCTTCCATGGTTATGAAAGAAAATGCAGAACATGATCCCATGATCCCATGTCAGATGGGCCTCTTCCCACTATAGTCCTGGATGAAGCCCTGGCTGAGGATACTCAGGGACTCCTGAGTGCTCGGCTCACTGCTCAGGTTACCTCCCAGCCTGGCCCACACCTGAAGGTTTGAACGGGGATCTAGCTGCCAAGCTGCAGCCATTGCCCCATGCAATAGAGGCAGCAAGGAACGGACTCCATATTCTCACAAGAGCAAGCAAAGACCTCTAGAGGGCCAAGCTGCAGAGGAGGGGGTTGGAAAGCCAGGGGAGAGGAAAGGAGGCGGCTTGGGAAGAGAAGATGCAGGTGCCAGCCAGGAGCACACCTCAAGTACCACACATAGACAGATCACAGACTGTTGACTTTTATTTGTTGTACTGAAGTCTGTTTACCTTTTGATACAAAGTAACATCTTCGTACAGGACACAGGACATCCATCAGTCAGATCCGTACCTGCCTGTGCTGCTATCCCCGCCCCGGCTCAGCCTGCCGCCTACAAAACAGCCTACAAAACAGCCCCGCGCTCAGAGTGGCATACACTTCACTTGTCTGAGCTAAAAATCTTGTACCTGTAAAAAACAAAGGACAGCACTGAGGACTGAAACTTGTCTTTTTCTTTTTCTTTCTTTTTTTTTTTTTTTTGAGCAACTGTGCAAGAAAATATATCCCTTTAAAAAAAAACAAACAAAAAACATAAAAAGCCAGTAATGGCTAACCTATAATCTAGTGTCTAAAGGTACAAAGAATAAAATGAAATCAAAGATTTCTTGCTAGTAAAATGAAATGTTAGGAGCAGTATTAAAATATAGGTCCTCCCCCCCCACCATGACGCACAGAGCCGAGTACAGTACCTATTAACAAGACATAAAGTTTAAGGAGGAACCACATTATATCTTCAGCCAAGAAAGAGTATCTGGCATCAGAAGTGCAAACAAAAAAAAACAAAATAAAACAAGAAAAGAAAGAAAAAAAAAAGGAAAAGAGAAACAAATTCAATAAAGACTGAAGACATCCTCACAGTCAGGCGTGAGCTGTGAGCACTATAACCAAGATGAAGGCTGAGGTGTTTTCCAAGGTTCTTCTTGGTCATTACATTTCCCCTAAAAGCTCTCATTTCAAAGTCTGAAACACGAGTGGATTCACACCAAAGAACAGTGTACCTTCTATGCTGTCCAGAGCCGGGGCAGCCCCACACACATTGCACTGTTTAGGGTGTCAGGACTCGTGGGACCTGGCAGGCACCTGTCCCCTTAAGACCCCGCCCAGGACTTAACTGTGCCACTGAGAAGCCACAAAACCCCATCAATGGAGGGGCCACGAGGCTTGGACAATAACCACAGCTAGGGAAGCAGGAGAGCCCAGGAGAGGCAGGAGGGGAAAGGTGAGAGTGTCAGAGCGCCAGAGCTGCCTTCCCCCTGTGTGGGTCGTGGGAGGGAAAACGCTGCTACAATGAGTTGGCCCCACAAGGCACTGATCCTCCCTGGCCAGCGAGAAGTCACCGTGTCCCTCCCAGAGGTGAGGTCTATCACAGCCCTGGTCCCACCAACGAGAACCTCCAACCTCTGAAAAGCAAGGCGCTCCCTCCCCTTCCCTCCCCCACAAGGAGGCTCCAGGATCATTTTGTTGAAGATGTAAGCAGAATCAAAACAAAAGCAACCAAGGGATGAGTGGGGGGGACGGGGCAGGGGCGGGGCATCCATAGCATGGAGCCATTCAAGTAAACATAAACAACCAAATACTTAGAAAAGGCTTGTAAACGTGTGATCTGAAGGTTCTCTGTGCAGCATCTCTGGTCGGCTGGCTATAGGAAGGTGGGCGTTGAACCCCTGTGTCAAGTGTCTGTGTAAAGCCCTCTGGGGAGAGCAGCCTGCTGGCCTGGGCCAATATCCCTGCGGTGTGGCTGCTGCCCTTGGGCTGTGAGGGCGTCCTGGTTACGGATCCTTCCTGGCCGGTCCACAGGTGGACAGACCTGTCTTCAGTCACTGGAGAAGAGGGATCCAGGTCTCTCCATCATCAGGTTGGCCGAAGCTGCCTCGTGGCACAGCCTTCTAGAGTGGGCAGGCGGGGATCCACAGGACTTTGCTTTGTTCTTGGCTGACCATTGCCAAGATCTGAGTGCAGATGCTGGACAGGGCCCCTCCCTGGACAATTCCTGCAGAGAAGCCCCCCCAGACACATGCAGACCGATCAGTTCCATGCAAAGACCTTTGGGTTGTGGTCTAACACTTGCCTGTCTGTAAGCTACGTGGCATCTCTGCTCTGCCCCCTCCCCCCAGCTGTCTTCCCCCCTTGGGAAATGGTGGCAAAGCAAGTAGAAGAAAACTGCCCCCAGGAGAAACCTCTGTCAACACTATGATGATACTATGGCAGGGGCTGGCCTCTGCTTTGGCAAAGGCCAAGGATGGGGCAGCAGGCAAGAAAGGGGTTTGGGAGCATGCTGGAGGCCCTGCCAACAGCAGGTCCCACAACACAACCCCTTGCCAGGAACCAGGAGTGGGCAGTGCAGAGGCTGGTGGAAACAATGGTGAATACCGGCCGCCACATCTGAGGACACCAGGCCAAGTGTGATCCCCAGCAAGGAGATGGGGTCACAAAGTGACAGTGAGCACTTAACACAGCTCCAGAGACAGGGCAGTGTAAATGTGCAGCTGTTGAGTCTAATTAAAAAAAGAAAAAAATCAGAGCTTGTCCTTGGTGCATTTCAGTTGCTAAATTCCATTTCTCCATTGGTGGTCAGTGGTGAACCAGAAAGGAAAAGATACACAGGTGTGTGCACACGGGGATAGTCACAGGAGCCATCTGGTCAGCAGGACATGCAGTGCTCCCCACAACGTGGCTGGAGCCACTAACCCCTGCACCGGGCTAATCTACCCCACAAGGCTAGACACCTCTGGGGGAAACGTGGCAGGCATGCTGCAGCCACACTTCTCATTGGTGAATTTTTTTTCTCAGTAAACCCCACAATCAAGTAGCCTGCCCTAGGGAATTCTGGCCACCTACACTGTTGCTAGCTCAGTGAGTGCCTCTGGGATTTCTGTCTAGCTGGGGACACTGCTCAGTGCTACTGAGAGACAGCTGCCACTGCCCATGTATGTCAAAATGATGCCCAAAGGTGTTCATGAGTTTAACCCAGAGAAATGCTGACAGAGGCCAGGGACTTCAGGGCAGCAGCATGGCATGGCACACACTACCCTTCTTGAAGTAGCTCCACTTCCAAGTCCTGGCTGGGCCCCAAGCACCTACCTGTGAAGTACCTGCTGTACTCCTGCTCGATCTTCTGAGCTGTCTCGAACTGCTCTTTGGAATGCCTCTGTGTCACCTTGTCCCTTAGGTAGACAGGGTCTCTCTGTTCCCTGTCAGGACAGCGAGGAACCTGGCTGAGTTCAGCGCCTCCCAGGTCCTCCACGGCCCTTCCCTGGACCAGTATGGCAGGGGCTTTCAAAGTGGGGAGAGCTGGGCTGGGGCAGGCGACCTCAGGTGTGCCCCATAAAGGAATAGGCTCAGACCATTGGCGGGAGGGGGTGGTGGTGCTCTGGGCACATGGGGAACCCAGGAATCTCAGTACAGGCAACCAGGAGCTCAGCAGTGAGCAAGGGGGAGCTGGACCTAGCAGGCTGCCCCGCCCTATCACTGCACTGGCCTCCGGAAGAGCATGCCCAGAATGGCTAAAAGGGTAGGAGGGAGGCTACACAGGCCACACTAGCCACAATCAGAGCTATGATGGCACCCAGACAGGGGAAGGGGAGGGGACGGGGGCACCAGGGGCTGTTCGTGCTGCCTCTGACCACGGGTATGGGCTCTTGTGCTTGGCCTCCCCCGCTGGGCCCCAGCCCCACACCGGCCAGGCCCGGGCGCCTACTTGATGTGCTTAGCGCTCTTGTAGTGGATGAAGATGACGATGGGGTAGATGTGCATGTGATGCAGACGCTCAATGGCGTGTGGCGCAATGTCCAGGAGGCAGTGCCGGTTCTGGGGAGCAAGGCACAGAGGGTGCATTGGAGAGCAGGGGAGGGAGACCAGCTCTGGTGGGGTCACCTCCTCTGCCACCAAGGGGACCCACCCTTGTCCCATACAACTCCGCCTTCCTCCTGAAAGGAGGTAATAGAACAGCCCCTCACAAAGGTCCCCTCTGTCACAGATGCCAGAGGGGAGACCTGCTCCAGGGACATTCCCCCCCTCACCACCCCCCCTAGTCATTTGCCCTAACAGCTGGCAGCAGGTAAGTGAGGTCTGGCTAGTCTCAACTCCACAACAACTCATCCTGCCTCTTCTTCCACACAGCCCTACCTGGCTTTATAACCATTATTCTGCCAGATGGGGAAGGATCTAGTTAGGGATGGCGAGGGACCTTTGGCAGAGAATGGGAGCGTGTACCTGTGCATGGCTATGATGGTCACATGATGGGTCATGGGACCCATCACACCCCAGGCAGGGTACAAGCCAAGGAAATACCCACGGGCATCCTGCCACCCCCCACCAGAGGAAAGCTCCCAGGCTGGCTGGAGCTCATTAAGTACCCACCACTGTGACAACCAATACCTTTGTCTAACAGAAGAAAACTTAAGCCCAGAGAGGCCAACAGAGCAGCCCAGGGGCAGAGCCTGAGGAATGCCAGGTCCTCAGCCTTCCAAGCAGCTGCTTCATCATGCCCTCAGCAGGGGGAGGCAGCAGGTACCACAAGGTGCAGGCGAGTCCCAAGCCCGCACAGGGGATCTAAGTGCTAGTTACAAAAGCAGGGACGTGTGACATCGAGGAGGGTAAGCTCTCCGCTAAAGGCACAGGTACCTTTTCTGTGATCTCCTTTATTGAAGCCACTGTGGTCACATCAAAATGGCCGCTCCTCCTCTTGTAGTCAACAAACAGGCAGTCCTTGACCCCTCGCTCAATGGCCTGCTGGGAGGCCTTCATCACTTCTGCAGGGCACAGAGGCAAAAGTGAAGCCCTGGGACTGTGGAGGCCAGGCAGGGCAGGGAGGAGGGGGCCTTGGCAGTGTGGAGTCCACAGGAAGGTCCTCTCTCCCAGAGAGAGCTGGAGGCCTCCAATGGCTCTGACTCAAGCCAATAGGGTATGTGCCTGGCCACGGCCTCCATGTCCACGGCCAGGGGGGCAGGTGGGCAGGGAGACAGCCCAGCAGGCACAGAGGGCTCCCTTACCAAGTGGGCATCTGCAGAACTTGCCAGGCGCCTCGTTCACCAGCATCTCCTTCACCACATCCAGTAATGGACCCAGAATCAGGACTGGTCTCAGAGAGGTACTGTCTACCTTCTGGACCCTCTGATAGGCGAGGCTCACCGAATCTGAGGGGCGAAGGCACACGTGTCCTGGGATCAACCTGGGCAGAAGCAGGCCTGGCCACCTCTGCTCCCTGAGCTCACTCCACAAATCAGAGCCAGGAGAATGAGCCACTCACAGGCCCTGCCTGGGACTTCCCTGGCTTTACAATGAAATCCCAAGTGGCAGGAACACATGGGCACTGTCACTCATGGAGTCGGGTGCAGGCTTATCCTGCCTCTGTAGACACTGCAACCAACTGGTACGGGCCCGTAATCTTACACTTGCTTTGGTTTCAACCCTCCCTTGGGTATCTTATACCCACAGCATCCACCCCCATCTCCTTTTCCTCTGCTTACTAAGGATGCAGCCTCAGCTGCCATAGCCTCCCCTGCAGGTAGGCATGCTCATGTAGCCCAGACCTGCCCAGGTTTTTGTCCTTTCTGCCATGAGGCAGAATTTGAGTGGTGTTGGCCCTGAGCCAACTCTGCCCATGGAGTTGGGAACAACCCTCAGGATGTAGTAGAGCCACAAGACATAGGAACGTGTATACCCAGTGTCCAGCACAGAGCACCTGGACAGAGCAGAGAAATCAAGTGTCTCGGGGCTCATCTCCAGTTCTGTGTTCAAACATCCAGTGAAACTTGATATGGTTCAGCCCCACACATCCTCTACCCTGGGGATCCCACCACAAAACAAGCTCCACCACTTGCCTTCAAAGAGCGGAAGGGAGTCATTGGAAAAGGTGTCCAGGGCTAGGAGGTCCTTCCCATCTTTAGACCCACTGCGTTTGTGCTTGTGTTTCCTACGGAAGAAGGACCGGCGTGCGGCCGCCGACAGCGTCTTTGCAGCGCCGTTATCATCCTTCACATCGGACATGCTGAGCCGCCTGGAGAACTCTTGGTCCATCCTGAGGTCAGGAAACGTCAATGCTGGGGAGCACCGTGTGGCACAGGAAGGCCAGGTGCCTCTGGGCTCCCTTCAGGCCTCCTGGAACCACCAAGGCAGTGTGGCAGGCAGCCACGGTGGGGGGGGGGAGGGGGGGAGGGCGTGCCCACCCAGGGCTGGGGCCAAGCCAGAGGTGTGCTATGGCTTCAGGGTGTCCCCCAAAGGCTGTACACTGAAAGCTTAGTCCCCCATATGACATGAGGAGCTGAGGAAGGCTTTAAGGGGGGAGGGGACCCTATGGAAGACAGTGAGGTCACTCCAGGTCCTGCCCTTGAATGAGACTCCACAATCCTCATTGGGCCCCAGTCACTTCCCATAGGAGCATGTTGCTATAGGAGGAGCAAACAGTGTCCTTTTCTTCTCCTGCCCAGTGACCTCTCCCTTCTACACAAGGTTGGCTTTTTTTTGTTTTGGCTCAAGACCAGGACTCAAATTTAGTACCTGATGCTTTTGCTCATTGGCTAGTGCTCTACCAAAAGCTATACCACCAACCCCATGCTTCCCACCATATTGTGACACAGCCCAGGAGGCCTTGCCAGAGGCTAAGCAGACGGGGCCCAGATAATGCACTCTCAGCCCCCAGAAGTAAGAGTTAAATAAACCTGTTTTCTTCGTAAATTTCCTTGCTTCAGGTACTTTGTTATAACAAAAGAAAATAGACTAACACAGACTAATCACTAATGAGTAGGAAGTTTCTTTTTGAGGAGAATGCCTAAAACTTACATATTATTAAATATATTGAAGGACTACTAAATTGTACATAGGATGTGGTCTAGTTTGGAACTTCAGCTCTTTTTGGAAAAAATAAGTCATACTTCCAATTTGCTCCCAGACTTCTAAACATCACTTCAGCTAGAAGCTAGACTGAAGTGATGGACAATTGGATTTTAGCAACAGGTAGAACCCTGAAGCTGAGTAGGCAACAGAGTTAGTCCCCAGGTGCCTGGCCCAGCCTCGCCCCCATCAGAACTGGAGAACACTTACACATATTTGCTGGGAATCTGCCCACGCTGGATCTTCTGGGCATTCTCATCCAGCTGCCAAGCCATCCAGGACCCAAACGTGCCCTGGGGCAAGGTATCATCCACGTAGAGGATGTCATCTTTCTTAAAACTCAGCTCAGGCTCCACCTCTGCCAGCCGGTCGTACAGGGCTCTGGACCATAGAGGGCAGTCCGTGAGGAGAGCACAGGAAGTAGCCCTGGCAGGCAGACAGGCTCCTAGGCCTTGCTCTGGGCTGTCCCCAGGCACTAACACAAGAGCTCTATTCTTAAGATGGTTTTCAGAAGAGGGAGCTCCAAGCTTTACTGAGAAGACAGAGGCATTCCGTTTCCTTCCCTAAGACAGTGGGCTCACTCCAAAGGAGCGTTTCCCATCTCCCTGTGTCCCGGAAGTGAAGGCCCCTGGGGTGCTGTGGGCGGAACTCCCTCAGATAGAAACGCTGGTGCCCATCTGCATCACGGCTCCCATTAGTTCTGGCTCCTATGGGTTCTGCCGTCTCATGGCTGTCCCAGGGAGTGTCAGGGTCAGGGCATCTCTGAGCCCTCCCTAGAAGACGTCCGATGCTGTCCACATGTGCTGTGGTCCCCTGGTATTCAGGGGCACAGTGGGCACCTGTGATCCCTATCCACTGCACAGAACCCTGAAGACAGCGGCAAAGGAGGCCGGAAGGGACAACGCCACAGCCCTAAACCCCGAAGAGGGCGTCCGCGGAAACCCCTAGGGAGGACCCTTAGGATATTCCTGAGTCAGAAGCACCTCGCCTCAGACATGAGCCATGTGCATGATGGCCCCGCCTCAGAGGCAAGGAACACAGAGGATCCATTTACCAGAACCATATCCACCCCTACAGTCCCTCCCTGGCTCCATGTCTGCTCTACTGGCACCTGATGTAGAAACTGTCTCCAGGCAGGCCCTTGATCCTGGCGAATTCCTCGGGGCGGTACTGCACCTTTAGGCGGACGCCATCTTTGGGCTTCAGCATCTCCACATACACCTCCTCCACAGTCTTATTCCGCACCTCCTGGTTGCCATACTGATGGGGGAAAGAGGGGAGGGGGGAAGGGTGGGGATGAGAAAGGAGTTTTGGCATCAAGGCAGAGAGTCCAAGTTCCCAGATCTGATTCTGCCTGCCCTCCCCAACCCCAACAGGAAAGGCCGAGTCTCCGTGCTCCCCAGCACGTAGCCCTGGCCACCAGGTGCCCTGCTGGGCATCTGCTCTGCCTTCAGTAGGTCCCCAGCATGCAAGGGCCCTGTCTCCTGCTTTCCAAGCAGCACCTGCCCCATCTCCCTGCCATCTCCTCAGTGAGATGGGCGATGACACCCTCCCACTAGCTCCAATAATGCACACAAGCTAAGACTGCGCCCTCAGTGTGCCACGGTGGCCTGCTTGCTGCCCGGGGTGGGGAGCTCCCAGAGGGACTGGGTAACCCTCACGGGCCACCAGGTAAGACCACTATGGTGGCTGGCCTTCTGGGTAGCAGACCTACCTCAAGGATGAGATCTCCTGGCACCAGGCCATCGGGCCCTCGGGCAGCACTGTCATCCTCCACCTCTGCCACAAACACCCCTCGCAGGTTCCCGCCACACACGTGCACTCCAAGCTCCAGCGGGGACTTCTTGAGAGAGACAACTCGAGCCTCCGCCGTCTTCTTGCTGGCATCTCCCAGTATCCTTTGAGGTAGGAAAATGAAGTCCCTCACAATTCATAGGGAGGGAGGAGGGCATGAGACAATGGCTGGCACACTGGCTGCTTCTGTATGCTTCACCAGTCTGAGACCCCCCCAGCGGTCACCGAATCATGGACAGGACAAGAAGTAGAGGGGCATTGGGGGTGAAAGCAAGGCCTGGGGGCCTCAAAAGCCAGTAAGAGGCAAAGTGGAAGCCAATGGTCCTGCTTCCTCCCTCCACAACCTCCCTATGCCTGGGGAGATATTCCTCCCCCCAGGACTGCCTCAGTGCTGTCCAGAGCACAGCAGCTCCTGCAGCCAACTCAGGCAGGGGCCTTTCCCCCTGGCAGGTGAATTGTGTGGAATGGTCCTGGGCAGACAGTGCAGAACCACCTCCATCTGGGTGATGCGGGGGCTTTGCTGACAAAGTGATCGCTGCAGGCTTGAGGAGTGATGGCTCTGCACCCTGACCCTGATGGCACTCTCCTGTCCCCTCAGCCCCCAGCCAGGCTGGTGCATGTGCAGCTCTGATGCTGCCCCCTCTGCTTGGCTTCTCTGCAGGGCTTGCTTATGACATTTGTACCTCGCTTCTCCTACTCTCCTCCCCCGCCGCCCTCTCCCCGGAGCCCATGCACCTCCTGGTCTGCTCTGGCAAACCCCCTGGGCATACAACTGGCCGCACATGCACAGGCCCTAGCCTGGCACAGCTAGGGAACAGCAGTGATGCACACAGCTTACATGATGACAACTACGGGATGGTACCTGGAGACTGAATCAGAAAACAAGCAAGAAAAGGAGATACTGAAGAAGGAAGGCAACAAAGGAGCCATGAGGAAACAGGAGAGGAAGGGAAGAGGCAAGGGAAGGAGAGAAGGAGAACTGGTGTGTGGTGGGCGCCCAGGGCCCACGCCCCTTGAAGACGGCTTAGCCCTGCAACGGCAGAAGACCACATGGACTCCTACGTGTCTGCTCACCGAGAGCTGGAAGTGCTCTGCTTGGCTGGAGGGGTGCCAGGGCCCTCATCCTGCTCCATCAGTGGGTCAATGACAGGGGGGTGCTCTGGGGTGGTGGCACTGCTGCCCTGAAGAGTGGAATGGACACCAGCAGGGTCCAGATGGGAGCTAGGGATGGAAGACCAAAGTCGTAAGGTGCACACAGTTACCCTGAGCCACTACCTGTGTAGTGGCAGCCAGATCTGGGCTGTGATTAACATCAGGTCACACAGCTCTGGGCCCTGAGCCAAGGCACCTACATAGGACTCATGTCACCTGGCTCCTAGGACCTGCTAGTCCTCAACTCAAGAGATCCTACCCAAGAGAGGCACTTAAAGCCACTGTCCCTTTTCCTCTGCCTTGGCATCTGTCTTCCCTGCTGAGCCACGTGGCACAGCCCTGCAGAGCTGCTCCTGCCATCTGCTCTGTGACCTGAGCATAAGCATGGATACAGGCAGGTGTCTGGCATTTGCTTGTGAACAGTCACCCGCTGAATAAGAATCTTGTCCCCAAACCGGGCACTGGCAACTCACATCTGTAATCCCAGACACTCAGGAGGCTGAAATCTGAGCACTGAGGTCCAAAGCAAAAAAGTCCATGAAATTCTCATCTCCAATTAACTACCAAAAAAAGCTAGAAGTGCCACTATGGCTCAAGTAGTAGAACACTAGCCTGAGATAGCACATCCAGGTCCTGAGTTCAAGTCCCAGGACTGGCAACAGGAAAAAAAAACAAAAAGACTTATCCTCAAAGGCTTCTTCCCTTGACTATCACAGGCCTCTGTTGTGGGCAGTGGATACAGCCCTCTGTTTCCCATTTCAGGAGACATGTTCTGCATAGATGGCCATTCTCCAAAGTCCTAGGCTACTCACCTCCCTTTACCAGGAACAGAATCTCTAGAATTTGTAGCTGTCAGGTCCTCTTCCCCTCCCCCAAACACCCTACTGTGAGCAGCACACCTGCCACAGGCACCTTTTCCGGCCCAGCCCCTGGGGAAGGCTCACCTGGAGCGAGAGTGGCTGCTGAGCTGGTGCATCTGTGGGTTGTACTGGGCCAGGATGGTAATGGTGTCGCACTGCTGCCCGATGATGAGCCGGGCCTGCTGCTCTGTGGCGCTCCGCAGATTTATGCCGTTGAACTGGGGAGACACCCAGGGGAGGTTCAGTGACAGGCCAGAGGCTTTGTCAGAGGAGGAGGAAAGAGAGAGAAAAACAGCCATGCTTTCTTACCTCGAGCAACTGGTCCCCATACTCAAGGCCAGCCTGGTGGGCGATACTCCCCACAGTCACTTTGGAGACATAGATGCCACCTTTCTCTCCACTCACAATGGAGATCCCCAGGGGCTCTGAGCCCTTCTGCACCTTCACGTGGCGTGGCTCCTCCACGTAAGGCCTTGGGAAAGAGACAAAGGTTTGGGCGCACTTAGAGTGGAAGGAAAGGCATGGGGAGTGTGGGATGCTGGCGTGCAGTCATGCGTGCAGGGGAGTTCAGAGCCTGGTGTTCCCCCAGTGACACAGCCGGATGGGGACATGATGACTCGGCCTCTGTATGGTCAAAGATGTATGTTCTCAAAACATCATGCAGTACATACACAGCACGCCCCCATGAACATGGAAACAGCCTCAGACACAGACAACAGTCCAACAGAGCACAACACTGACCCAGGGACAATACAACATATGCGTTTTTGAGAGGAGGGGCTCAGGACATGCAATCGATAAACCCCCGGCGGAGGGGGAAGTCGCAAGACACCCTTTGGGGGACAGAAATGGCTTCGAGAATGACACTCCCTCAAGAAAAAGAGGAGAGAAACAATCCATGTGAATGCTTTCTGGCTACCCAGGGTGATGTGAAGCAGTGTGTGAAATTAAGTGGCTGCCAATCCAAGCCATGAGAAAAAGGGGAGCGGGGAGGCTCTGAGCATGTGACCATGCACTTGCTTCCCAAGGAGCCATCCACCAGGCCCAAGGGCACGAAGGCCAGGAGCGCATGGGAGCCTCATGTCAGGCCAACCTCAGACTCCTCAGGGAGGAGGACCTGGGCCTGGGGGCCACGGGCAGCCTCAGGAGAGATCTGTGGTGGAAGAAACACCTGGATAGACAAAGGTCAAAGAGAAGGGAGCTCAGAGGAGGAAAGCCAATCGGTTCACTTGCCACATGCACACACACACACACACACACACACACACACACACACACACACACACACACACACACACACACACACACACACACACAAAGGACACGGCCTAGCCCTACCCCCCTACCCCAGGGCCGAAGTCTCACAGCCTTGGGTTTCCTCTAGGGCATAAAGGATAAAGTCTAGCCCAAGGGCCGCAGGAAGGAACCAGTCTGGGATTCATTTTTTGAGTCTTCCTTGCTGGTGGATAGAAAACCTTCCCCTCACCAAAGCTCCCTCCCACCCCATGATGAGTGGTCAGAACCAGGCACCTCTGCTGCCACGAGGCAGAGCAGGCCACAAGCTCAGCAAGCCATACTTTGGGTCCTTACAGTCTTGGAATAGCAGACTAAAATTCTTTTTTAAATTGTCCTTGCTTTCCCCAAGCCGCCTCTGTGTTACACCTCGCCTTCCAAACTCACCAGTTCTGCACACATAATCACCTGACAGCTCAACATGTGAGAAGGGATCAAGAGGTTCTGAGTGGCAAGAACCCTACCAAGCAGCCACCGAGTGCCAGCCTCATACTCCAACCTGAAATAATGGAGCAAGGCACAGAGCGGGAAGGAGGCCACGCCCTCACAGCCACCTGCAGGGGGTGCTGTGTGTCTCACCATCCCTCCTTCCGCATACACAGAAGGCCCTGATGGTTTGCTTTACGGCCACACAACAGGTTTATCTCAACACAGGAGTAGGCAAGAAAGACAACAGGACAAAGCCACACAGAAGCCAGGAAGCTGCTCGAGTTGCCTATACATCACGGCTTCCTGACCTGGCAAGGCGCGGAAAGTGAGAGGTAATTCCATGTTCAGTAACCTGCATACACAAGTACGTGTGTATTTACACACAGAGCTCCACAGAGGACGGTCAAGAATGTACAACACAGGTCTTTGAATGAGGTGGTCTGCAACAGTTTTTACTTCTGAATCCTCTGAATAGTTTACACTTTTGGTACTATGCACTAAGTTTTCTTGGAATAATGTGCTTTAAAAACAGGTTTATAATAGAATACTTACAAAATCACAAGTCACTGAAAAGAGAATGCTAATTAAAGAGGATGTAATTATGTGGGTAAAATATTAATAAAACAAGCATTAAATACATTTATTTTATTTTTTTTTTCAGTCGGTCTTGGGGCTTGAACTCTGTCTGGGCCTGTGCGCTGACCCTGAGCTCTGCAGATCAAGGCTACTGCACTACCCCTGGAGCCACAGTACCACATCCCATTTTCTAGTGGTTAACTAGAGATAAAAATCTCAGTCTTTGATCCTGATCTGGCTTTGAACCACAATCCTCAGATATCAGCCTCCTGAGTAGCTAGGATTACAAGCATGAGCCACCATGCCCGGTCATTAAATACATTTTTTTTTTTTTTTTTGGCCAGCCCTGGGGCTTGAACTCAGGGTCTGAGCACTGCCCTTGGGCTTTCTCAAGGTTAATATTCTACCACTTGAGCCACAGCACCACTGCTGGTTTTTTCTATATATGTGGTATCGAGGAATTGAACCCGGGTTTTTGTACAAGTTAGGCAAGCAATCTTACCACTAGGCCAGACTCCCGGCCCTAAATATATTTTTTTAAGCTGGGTATTGGTGGCTCACTCATGTAATTCTAGCTACTTGGAAGGTTGAGATCTGAGGACTTTCTAGTTGAGGCAAGAAAATCTATTAGGCCCTCCAATAACCCAGCATAAAACTGGAGGTGAAAGAGTGGCTAAAGTGATACTGGTAGAGTGTCAGCTTTTGGTGAAAAGCTAAGACAGTGCCTCACCTCTGAGTTCAAGTCCCACACAAAGCACACAAATGTGGTCC
Source organism: Megascapheus bottae (assembly GCF_031878675.1). Classification (NCBI taxonomy): domain Eukaryota; kingdom Metazoa; phylum Chordata; class Mammalia; order Rodentia; family Geomyidae; genus Megascapheus; species Megascapheus bottae. Next base: position 49,027,743 of record NC_143523.1, read on the forward strand.
ATGAGTGTGTATCTGTTGTGCGTGTGCGTGTGTGTGTGTGTGTGTGCGCGTGTGCGAGAGAGAGAGAGAGAGAGAGAGAGAGAGAGAGAGAGAGAGAGAGAGAGAAAGGTGAATAGCAATTGAATGTCTATGTAACTTTTCTAATGTCCCATAATGAGTACATGACCGTGAACTTCAGAATTAGTACAAAAGGTAATAGCCTCACCAGGCACCAATGGCTCACACAGCCTCCTAGCTACTCACAAGGCTGAAATTAGAGGATCATGGCAGGAAAGTGTTTGAGACTCCTATCTCCTATTAACCACAAAAAAATTCAGAAGTGGAATTGTGGCTTAAGTGAAAGGGTGCTAGCTTTTACCTCAAAAAACTGCTCAGGGGGGCCGGGGGTTTGGCCTAGTGGTAGAGTGCCTGCCTAGCATGCACAAAGACCCGGGTTCAATTCCTCGGCACCACATACATAGGAAAAAAGCTGGAAGTGGTGCTGAGGCTCAAGTGGTAGAGCTCTAGCCTTGAGAAAGTCCAAGGACAGGGTTCATGCCCTGAGCTCAAGCCCAGGACTGGCAAAAAAAAAAAAAAAAAAAAAAAAAAAAAAACTGCTCAGGGACAATGCCCAGGCCCTGAGTTCAAGCCCCAGGACCACAGCAACAACAACAACAACAACAACAACAAAAAGTTTTTTAAATTTGTAAGCAGCTGAGCAAGGACTCAATATTTGCATACCCAATGATATGGACATAGTACGGGAAATATAAACGCAACTACATAGACATAAAGACTTATGACTCTATGGACATAATGTTTTATTACATTGATTAATATGTATCTATGATATACAAACCCTCAGCCTAATTTTGATTATGTACTAAAAATTAAGAGCCTGTGATTGTATATAGAGATTCCCTTCTTGAATACTTGTTTAACATGTCATTTGAAATATGATGTAAAAATCAATGCTAATAAATTCTTTAATAAAAAAATTTAAACTCAAAAAAAAAATTTGTAAGCAGCTGCTCAAATCACAGAGGTTATACCCATATCTAACTGTCACAGGAGTCAGGAATCACTCTTAGGTCTCCTCCCCTGGGGCAGTTCCCAGGTTTGTACATGGCAGGAAGGTAAGGGGGTACTCTAATAACTAAGAGTATACACTTCACTTGAGAGAGCCTGAGCAGCGACGATTCATTCTACCACTATGTACACCCATGAGTGTCAGCTGGGTAGAGTCTTAGTCTGGGATTTAGGTACCTTCTGCTCCCCTAAGTCTCTCCTAGTCCCCTAAGACCTGCTGAGACCATAGTCTTATAAGATCTTCTAGTCAAATATCTAGCTAGAACCTTTTCCCAAACTTCAGCTGTTCCACTAGCCAGATTGTAAATATGATCCAGAAAGCTCCATTTAAAAGAGGGGGGGAGGGGTGGTTAATGCAAGAAGCAGAGCTGCAAAGGAGGCCCCTGGTCACCTTACCAGAAGAGAACCTGCAGCTGTGCTCCAAAACCACTTACACTTAAAACTAAACCAATGCACAAATGGCTAAGCTGCACCCTGGGCGCCTCTGTGTATGCTGCATAGTAGAATTAAAAAACCTTGGGTGAGCAGGGCCGGAGATCCTAGAGATAGAGCTGAGAGATCTGGGACCAGAAAGCAGGGATAAAGAGGAGTCCTGGCCCTGGCTAAGTCAGGACAGTCACTAAACCCAACGACCACACAGGTCACCCCATTTCCTCATCTGTCAAACCGGGCTAATAACAACACATCCCGAGAAATTATGAGGCTTTCATAAATGAAGAGGTGTGACATGCTATAAACACAGACCTAGGCAATGGTAGGTGGTGCCCTCACATTCCTGTCCCTACTGGGTCATCTCCAGAATCACTTGCTGTCATGCTCAGTGGGAGAAGCCCTCCCCTCCCTCCCTGCATCTACCTCCTTGCTGTACCAAGTGCCACACTGACGTCCAAATGGCAGGCTGCGCAGGATGGCACTGGCTACTGAGTGATCCGAACTTGGGTGGCTGGGCCCAGGAGCAAACCAAAATGGGGCCCTCCAGGCTCCTCCTGTCCTAAGCCTGAGTTTTAGCCCTCCGCTCATCCTGGCCACAGATGCTCCTTCCTTCTGCCCCCCCTGCCCCCACCACACACTCACCTGTCTTTTCTCCGTTCCCCAAGGGAGGCAGGGTTGACAGCTATCCGGGGCAATGTGGAGGCTGAGGTCTGGGGCTGACTACAAGAGGACAGGGTGTCGACACTCAGGGGTGACCGAGGAGGGGTGCTGCACTCAGAATGTGACAAGGAGCCTGCCGAGAGAGAGGAAGGAACAGGACCTGCTCTGCTGTCCAGATATAGCTTCCATATAGACACAATCACAGGGCCTGGACTCAGACTGCCTCCCAGGCTCAAAGTACCAGGGCTACGGCAGAGCTCAGCACATCTCGACTGACCAGCTGAGATGATCAGCAAACCAGAAGCTCTACCCAGAGGTTCCACAGGAGGACAAGGCAGGCTGGCAGGCCACGCACCAGAGGCCATGTCCACTTCTTACCTCTGTCAGAGCCCATGATGGAACGGGGGTATCTGGGCGTTAATGGGATCTTAATGCGTTCTGCCTTGAACTGCAAGTTACTAGAAGACCCTATTGCAAGGAGACAGAGAAAGCTTCAGACGTCACTCTGAAACACCACCTCTAACAATTCACCATCATATAGCAGACAAAAGGGTGACAGGCTCAAACTGTCACATATCCCTATGGGAAGTATGATGTAAAAGAGTCAAGAAAAGTGGATGTCTGGCTCCTAGGGCTGGGAGACACCGAGCCAGCAGAGATTGCTTCAGAACAGGAGCCTCCCCTCCCACCTCCCACCACACTGACAGCCTGGGGCTCCAATGGAACCAAGGTGATGTGGGCAGCTTCCGTCTTCTCTCCCCAGCCCCAAAGAGTTCCTGCTTGGTACCTTTCCCAGGCACCTGAGCCTCTCCTCTGAGCTATATTTTTCCTAAGTGAATGGCCATACAAACACCCAAGAATGACCAATAAGCCAGGGATGGGGCAAGGCTCTCTGCCATCAATGAAAGCTACTAGTGGAGGGACCAAGATGTCCTCCCTCCAGGGAAAGTAGCAGAGGCTGGCCCCAGGAGGGAGAACAGCCCATGTGGGGAGCCCACCAGGAGCACCTGGACAGAGTGTGTGTGTGTGTGTTGCGGGGGGGAGGGTGTACAGGAGGCAGGGGGAGGGGGGAGGCTCTGAGTGACAGTTACCAAGGCGGGCACTGGAGGGCAGTGAGTTGGAACCATGGGAGGCTCTCATCTCAGAGTAGTCACTGCAGGCCCTGTGGCTCAGGTCCAGGCTCAGGCGTCCTTGGTGCTGGACACTGTAAGAGAACCAGAGAGGTGAGGGGTTGGAGAGGATGCTCAGGGCCAGACCTAGATCACTGCCTGGGCCTCCCTGAGCCAGGGGGAGGAGCAGGAGCCACTCCTCCCTGGATAGGACAACAGGCTTTCCCCGGCTACTTCCCACAAATGGCATCTAACGAGGGCCTTCAGGGCAGCAGAAGAGACATAATCATGGAGCAGCCAGGAATGCCTGACTCTGGGCAGGGCGGCTGGGACCCAGGGAAGTACAGGTGCCCTTGCATACCTGGTAGGCAAGCCCTGGGGGCCGGCGTCACGAGGTACAGGTGGAGAGCTGCAGGGGCCGACCCTATGGCTGCGCACAGTGTAGATGGGATTTCTCAGGATGGAGCTCACGGTGGTGCTGGGGGTCATGCTCCGAGGAACAGTGCCTGGAAATGGGCTGGGTAAGAATGATTGTCCCAGAGCAACCACACAGCCCTGGACCGGTGCCAACCCTTTCTCTCACATACCAGGCTAGTAGCCACAGGCTTGTAGGTAAAAAATTGTAAGGAGAATGTTTTAACCACCAGTTTGCTTTGCGGCTTTGGCCTTCCTTTCCCCATGTACAAAAGGAAGGAAAAGAGAAACACAAAAACCCTTGTAGCCTTCCTATCACTGCAGCTGCAGTGGAGAGAAAGCATATGATACCGATGTCTGATAGGGAAGCCACTCCAGATCCCATAGGCCTGAGGGCTGGAAGCCACAGCACGCTCCTCCTCTATGCTCCCAGTCCTGCTCTCGCCAACTCACCCACAGAAGGCCGGTTGGGGTAGAGTGGGGGATTGCCCAGCCGGCTGGGATGCCCTGGTGGGTATGGGGACCACTCCTGGGCTTCTGGGGAGAGCTCGCCACTGGCTGGGCTGCACTTCTGTTCCTGCAGACACAAAGACAAGGGGATTTGCTGGGCAAAATGAAATGCTCTGCCAGGTTCTGCCGCTATGCGTAAGTTCCTCCTGCTCGGGCTCAGGAGGTGTTGGTTTGTACAACTGGAAGGGAAAGGCTTCCTTCACAAACCCTTCAGAGGACAACCACAAGCCAGCTGCCAACGGCTCACACATGTAATCCTAGGGTTGAGATCTCAGGATCCCAATTCGAAGCCAGCCCAGACTGGAAGGTCAGTGAGACTCTTATTTCCAATTAACTACCACAAAGCCAGAAATGGACGTGTGGTTCAAATGGTAGAGCAAGCCGGGTGCAGTCGCTCATGCCTGTAACCCTAGCTACTCAGGAGGCTGAGATCTGAGGATCAAGGTTCACAGCCAGCCCAGGCACAAGGGACCTGAGAATCTTTTTTTTTTTTTATTGTAATTAGTAAAAGGGTTACATGATATTTGCCAGATAGAAGGTGCATTAATTCACATACATTGATACCCTTTCACATGTCTTGGTACCCATTTCCCTCCCCCCCCACACCCCCCCGGACCTGAGAATCTTATCTCCAATTAACCTCTAGAAAAATGGAAAGTGGTGCTTGGCTCAAGGGAAGGGCAGTAGCCTTGAGCTGAAGAGCTCAGGGACAATGCTCAGGCTGAGTTCAAGCCCCAGGACCCACCAAAAAAAAAAAAAAAATGGTAGAGCACCAGGTGAAAATGGAGGTGTGGCCCAAATGATAAGAGCAGTAGTGTTAATTGAAAAAGCTTAGGGTCCTTAGTTCAAGTCTCTGTACCAGAAAAAAAAAAAAAAACAAACAAAACTATAGACAAAGCCTTCCCACTTTTCAGATCAACACTGGGTAGATAAGATGTGCGCCTCAGAACACAGCACAACAGCACAGCTCACAGTAGGTATGAGTACAGCTGCACTGTGTCTGGGAGGGTGTCAATTCTCAGTCGCCCCTTGTGCAAGCCACAGTGCACACAATCGGGAGGTGGCTGCTGGCCAACAGTCCAGTGTGCCACTCATCCATCCAAAGCAAATGCCCAAGAATGCATTCTCTCTGATGCCCCACTTCTACTCCCATGCACACCCCATACCCATGTCCCACCTCCCAGCGGGGACTACTTCCTGCCGGCATCCCCTCACACCCCAACCTGCTCCCCCATCCACGCCAGGCACCGGCCTAGAGCATGGGTGCAGAGCTCCTTTTTGCATCTTCCCCATGGCCAGGTCCTCCCATCTCAGGCTCAACTCTACCTCGAGGCACTGAGCAGGAATCACTACGGGAGCAAGCTTGGGCCGAAAACTGGGAGCAGACTTGGGACGGCGGCGCTTCTGCCCCAGCTCATCTGCCTTCTGGGAAGTGAGATCCTCCTCACAGGACTTCTTGGCTGGTAGGTAGGAGGAGTCCCCATCTCCTTCGTGGAAGTAGCTGGAAGCAATGCGGACCCTAGCCTTGCGAGGGGGTGAAGCATGCACGGGGTCCCCCAGATCCACGTCAGGAGGAGGGGCGCTCGGGGGGCTGGTAGACGGGGAGCTGCCTACCAAAGTGGCCTCTGACTCAGAACTAGTCTCCAGTCTGTGCTGGAACTTGATGGAGTCGCTCCTCCTGGGTGGTTTGGGGGGAGTAAGAGGACCCACCCTCTTTGAGGGCTGGGGGGAGTGAGCAGGCCCAGGGCCTGGGAGCAGGTAGTCTATTTTCGGAGGTGTCTGGGGACGTTTGAAAGTGTTTGGGTCGAAGATGGACTTTCTTTGCTTTGGCTTTTTGTAGACAGACAGCTTTTCCGGCCCTGCTGTGGAGCTGAGAACAGCCTTAGGCCAGGTCCCCCCGCTATTGGAGCCCTCAGGGTCAGCCTTGTCCAGGGGGGGCTCCACTGCCCCACAAGGGCCCACCTCAGTCTCAAAGGGCAGCAGTGGACGGCGGCTCCGAATGTCTGACAGCCCATAGGCACGCTCCCCAGAAGCATCGGAGCGGAAGGAGCTCAGGCTCCTCTCGGAAGTGCTGGGGCAGGCCTGAGGGGAGATGGGGAAAGGCTTGTGCAGAAAGGAGCTGCTGCCTCCGGCCAGGCTCAGGTCCTTGCAGTCCTCCAGCGGATCCAAGCAGAAGATGTCCGTCTGTGTGGAGTTATTGTGCTGTACCAAGTTCCGCTTGTTGTGTACCTGGACCTCAGGCCCATGGGCTCGGAAACCCAACAACTTCTCAGAGTCCTTGGTGTTTTCGAAGATGTTCTGACCACTCCAGGAAGAGCTCTGGGGGAATACCTGAGCAGAATTGGCAGAGAGGTGAGAAAAAGAAGGTGAGATGTAGGACCAGGAGCTGAAAACTATCTCCACAATGGAGCAATAGACAGGCACACACATGTATGTGGTGCCTGGCTGCTCTGAACTCCCAAGATAGCAATGAAGTACTTTTAACTTTCACCACCATCTACCTACACACCACCTGCACTAAGTCAGTCAACCTCCGTGGCACACCCAAGCCATGAAATACTAACAGAAGCTAAACAGAGGTGAGCTACCAAGCCACAAAGACACGACAGGTGACTAAGTAGTCACCTGAGCAAACCTACATACTGTGGGGTTCCCACCATGCAGGATTTTGGGGAAATCAAACAGAAGAGGGATGGCGTGGGGAAATCAGAGGCTTAAGGAGATATGGGAACAAACGTGCGTAGCACAGGGAATTTTTTTTTTTTTTACAGCATCAAAATCATCCCTCAGAATACTGTAATGGTGGTCACACATTAGCATACATCTGCCAGAATAGACAGAATAGACAACACCCTTAGGTAACGAAGCTTAACAAATCCTCATGTGAACTGGGCAGCACACTGAGACACAATTTATATACTATGTACCAAACAAATGCAATAATGCAATAACCGGAAAAGGGAGGAACAGAAGGAGTGACAACAGTGAGGGCCTGGATAAGAGAGTACATGGTAATTCTCTGGACCAGCCTAGCAGCTTTGAAAAATCTAAAACTGCTTCTGAGTCTCTAGAGTTAAAAATATAAGTCTATTGATAAATTTAAAAATAATCAATTCAGAAAACATCATTTAGTGAATAAGATGGGTCTATTTTCCAATCTTTCGTGACTAATCTTTTTAACCATGTAGACGAATGATAGGGACATATAATAGACACATATATACCCATTAACCAAATTAAATATTTTATCAGATTGTCTTTATCATCAACAGTTCAGGCATGATGAGCCTTGACCCTGCCAAGGGCCATGTGGATATTTATAACATCATTATAAGTCATAGAAAATGATCAATACAGGCAGTCAGGCAGTGGGTAGCAAACAGGAAGCATCCTGAGTCTGTCCTGTCATGTAAAGCCCACAGGCCAGACATTCCCTGCTCCTTGAACCTGTATTAGTATGGCAGAACCCTGGAAAGTTACAAATACCTTGACTTTCACCCCTAACAACTTTAGCCTTTACCTCCTCAAATAAAAGCCAATTTCATATATAACCAAGACTATCACCAGACCAAAAAACCTAAGCGTTACTTAAGACCACACCAGTCTTAAATTATCCAGTTCAAATTCAAATGTGTCCAGTTGTCCCCAACACATCCACATCCTTTTCTTTTTTCAACCAGGATCCCGCCAGACTTCATGTTTGCCCTGCATTCTGTTATCACTATCCTGTTTTCGAGATGCCTGCTGACACCACGACAGGGCTTTGTCCTTCCTCCAGAAGGTGGGTACAGAGTGGGTGTGGGGTCCTTACCTTCAGGAGGGAGAGGGTCAAGGAGTCCTGACAGCTGCGCAGTAGAGATTCACATTCGTTCAGAGACTTGTTGTCCAGTGCAATGCCATTGATCTAGGGCCAAGCAGAGAATCAATCAGGCCCCTGGCAGGGCAGTCTCAGTGGCACTGGCAGGCCCCACCTGCTAACCCATGGTGGACAGCAGGCTCAATTCTATGAGGTGCCAGATCAGGGATTAGCAAAGGAGAGAAAGACCCTCCATAGTAAGGCCCGAATCAAGTGAGGAGCTTCTGAAGCAAATAAAACACAACCCTTAGCATCATCATTCTATCCTTTGGGGACCAGAACACCAAGAAGCCCAGGGAAATTTCCTGCCACACAGTGCCAAGGCTCAGAACTTCCAGCCCCACTCCATCATCTGTGAGGTGGCAGATGAACCCACATGCCTCTGAGGAAGAAGAGAAACTGAGAAGACCACAGCCATAAGATGAAGCACTGCGCAAGGTCACTGAGAATCAGTCTCTCAACGCCTTCTCCTCCCATCTCTACTACATTCCCAAACACAGCTAAACCTTTTCTAAAAGGAAATGAGAAAAAGCCATGGGCCAGCAGCTCACACCCACAATCCTAACTACTCAGGAGGCCTATATCGGAGGGTCCTGGTTTGAAGCCAGCCTGGTCAGGAAAATCCATGAGACTCTTATCTACACATTAGCACACATCTGCCAGAGGGAGGGAGGGAAAGAGGAAGGAAAGAAGGAAGGAAGGAAGGAAGGAAGGAAGGAAGGAAGGAAGGAAGGAAGGAAGGAAAGAAGGAAGGAAGGAAGGACTCAAGTAGATATAAAGTTCTGAATCTCTCCAGGACATACTATTAAAAAGAGAAATGCAATATGGCCAATCCATCTGGGGTTACAACAAAACAAAAATTAAATACAACAAAATGTAGAAATGTAGTTGTTTGGAATATTTCTGGAAGAAAACCCTACATTGCTAACCATGGCTTCTGTCTGGGAATAGGTAAATGGGTCTAGACCCAAAGGAAGCACTGATGCATGCCCATTGTATAACTGGAATTTTGTACATGTGCCAATGAAAGGAGCATGAGATTTTCAATTTCAGAAGGACAGTCTGAAGTCTGCACCGTGCATGCGCTTTGAACTCCTGGCATTTCTAAGTGTTTAGTCACTGAGATATGTGAAATGTCCTGGAAGTGGCCATGCACACATGTGGGCATCACTGAAGGCCTATGTATAATAGCAAACTCTGGAGATACACAAGTCCATCAGGAGGAAGTGCTTTAAACCATACACTGACAGCCCGATATCATGGGGTTGACATATGAATACAGACTTGGAAAAACAACTACACTATAGAATAAGAGCAGTAGGCTGAGAGGCAGCCCAGTGGCAAGACTTGCTTAGCAAGTGTAATATCCTACTTTTGATCCCCAGTACCAAAAAAGAAAAGACAAGAAAGAAAGAAAACTACAGATCCCTATTGTATTTAGAAAATAAGTGCCAGAAATGTACACACAACCAAGCTGACAGAAATCTCTGGGAGCAGGGTTTAGGAGAAAAAGGGACCACTTCCCATGTTCGTTTTGTGTCACTTCATTGTTTTACAAGAAACAGGTCTAATCTTGGTAGAAAAAAAATAAATAATACAATGTTTAGTAAAAACATATTGTTATGCCAGGCACAGTGGTTTGCACCTATAATCCCAGCTACTCAGGAGGCTGAAGCAAGAAGACTGCTAGAGTCCAAGCGTTTGGACTTGGACTTGGTGGAAGCCAACCTAGGCAACCTTGTCTCAAAAATATATAATCCCTCCCCCCACCTTCCCCACTCCAACACACACAAAAGATTTTTTAAAAGATCACATCTTGATGGACTTGTTCCATGTTTTTGAAAACGGTCCTTAACTATACATTCCGGTAAAGCAATAGGTGATACATTCATGTCCACAACAAAAATGAGTCTTCCTCCATGTTTTCTGTGGTCCCCAATTGTCCACAAGACTTACATATTAAGGAAAACCGTTTTTTTTTCATGATTCACATAGCACAATGCCCTAGCGAGATGGATATAAAACCTCTGCTCCTGACTGTCCTCAACGCTCTCACAGGTAGCCTCTGGGTCTCTGTCCCTGGGACTCACCGCAACAATCCTGTCTCCCACGGCAAGGGACCCTTCTTTGGCAGCAGGACTTCCTGGCACCACGGCAGCGGCGAACACTCCATTTTCCAGACTGATGCCGCTGTCTGCAAGTCACAGGAGGGCCCCGGATGACCTGGCCTGGCTGCCCCCATCCCAACTCTATTGACTGACCTTACACAGAGTCCTCAGCCCAGCACCCCACCACCACCCTCACTGAGACTCATCACACCAGGCCAGTTGAGTGGAACACCTGGAAGCTGGACAGCCTCCTACTGGGAGAGCATAGGATGACACTAAAATGGCACCAATACTGCGCCCTGGAAATGACACCCCGGTACTCACGAGTACACATATAGTCCCTCCCTCTCCACCTAAAGGGCACTGGTCACACCAGCAGGTCCACTACCTTTCTGTCCACTGAGGTTAATGTGCAAGGGCGTGACCACCTTCCCCCCAAGGGACTTCCTGCGCCGCACAACCATGTTGATGGCCCCCTCCCCATGGAGAAGAGCCTTAATGGCCTGCTTCTTGTCCTTGTTGATGAGGTCCACGTCGTTGATCCTCAGCAGCCAGTCATTGACCCTGGGGGGGAGGGGTGGGGTGTGACAGCCAGGTCAGTACCTACGTAGACCCTACAGTCCATGGTAAACCCTGCCACTCCCTCGGGGGGTCAAAGGCCAAAGAGAAGTGCAAAGTGCTTTGCTTGCAGATGATGCCTCAGATCCTGGCTTTGTCCATTTAGCAGCTGTGTTGCCCTAGTTCCCTCATCTGTATCATGGGGCAGTAATTGAACCTGCCTCACAGGATCAACAAATTAGCAAATAAAGTGCTTACACCAGAACTCTACTAGCAATAAGACTATGTAAAGTATTATATTTTTCAGTACCAGTACTAAGGCTTGAAGGTCTTGAAGGGCTGGTACTTTAGCACTTGAGCTGTATCTCCACTTGTGGCTTTATAGTAGTTAACTAGATAGAAGAGTCTCATGGACTTTCCTGCCCAGGCTGCCTTTAAACTGAGATTCTTAGCCACCAGCACTTGGCTCTCACCAACTACCACTGAACCCTCTGCCACCCAGAGAAGCAAAAGACAGTACCTGGTACTCAGAGAAAAGCCAGATTCTCAGGTACCCGAGAGGCAATGTTCTCAAAGAGCATCTCAGCTAATCCTGAGACCTTGGTCAGATTCTGTGCATCCCCAGATGTTGGGAGTACACTCCTTTGATTGTCACTTGGCTCTTTGGGGGTCCCCTGGATCTAACTGGAAGGACCCACCTCTCCCCCCCCCAAGGCCTAGGCCCCTTCACCTCTTACCTCAAGCGGCCATCAGCAATGCTTCCTTTGTCCACTTTAGTCACAAATATGCCACAGTCCCCAGGGAAACAAGGCTCATTCACACCCTCTGCCATGTCAAACCCAAGTGCCTTCAGGTCAACGTCCTCCTGTCAAAACAAGAGCATTTGACAATGCAGAGCAGCCATCATTCGTCCCTTCTCACAGAAGCTGCCTTCTGCCCCTCTGGCCACTGCTAAGCCTCTCTATTGGTCTGCCTTGTCCCTGCCCTCTCTTCCCTGTGCCAGAACTAACATGAGACACAGGAAGCCAACCTGGTCGGCTACAGAGCAAGAATACACCTCTGCCCCAGAAATAACACTAATGAAACAGGGGCCCTGCCACAGAGCCAGGCTTCTCCTCTCCACAGTCTTCTCCTGGAAGACAGCATGGAAGTGCACCCACCCAGGGCAGCTTACCGTCTCCCTTTCAAACTCAACCACTTCTGTTTCCCACTCCATGGAATCCGTGTCGATAGCAGAGTCATGGGAGCTATGAGCCATCAGCTGCCGGAATCGGGCCTCCTTTTCCAGCTGAGATTCCATCTGTTCCCTGCAAACAGAGAAAGTATGATTATGGCCCTGTGGGAAACTAAACATCCCATCAAGTCACAACTCCAACCAAAGCAGCCATTCATGAAATGGAAGCAAAGCTCCTTTCCTCTGGCATTCCATACCAGCTTCCCAAAACACCTGGAGGGGCAGACAAAAAGCTACATGGATTATCAGTATATTTTGATAGTTGTTTTTGTTTGTTTGTTTGTTTGGGTTTGTTTTGGTTTTGGTTTATGTGTGGACACACATGTACGTAATTCCAGTCCTAGGGCTTGAAGGTAGGGCCTGGGCATTGTCCCTGAGTTTTTTTGTTCAAGACTAGTAGTCCACCACTTGAGCCACAGCTCCACTTGCCATCTTTTGGTAGTTAATTGGAGATAAGAGTCTCATGGACCTTCCTGCCTAGGCTGGCTTTGAACCTTAATCCTCAGATCTCAGCCTCCTGTCTAGTTATGATTATAAATGAAAGCTATTGGAGCCTAGCTATTATTTCTTTTTCCAGACAGAAATGTTCCCTGAATTTAGCTATAATGAAAAATGAAGTAAAAGAAGTCTTCTTCCTAAGATTTACTATAAGGCAACTGTACCAGAGTCTACACAGCTCTAGCGGGGAGACCCACAGACCTACAAAAACAAGAAACATAGACATATCCCCACTAGCATACAAAGGCACACAGGTAATCCAAACTAGTGATGCAGAGTAGCACGTAATCCACAGCAAAGACAAACACCTTATCTCATGTACAAATTAACTCAACATAGGTCACTGACTTAAAATCTAAGACATAACTATAAAACTTGTAGAAAGAAGCTGGGTGTGGTGGTACATGCTTGTAATTCCAGCACGCAGGAGGCTGAAGCTGAAGGATTTTGAGTGTGAGGCTAGTCTGGGCTACATTGTAAGACCCTGTCTCTAAAGACCAAAGGCTGGGCATGTTGCCTAACATACGCAAAGCTCTGGGTTCCATTCTTAGCACTTACCCAATAACAACAAAAAAAACAACAAACTTTTTTTTTTTTTTTGGTCATTTATGGGACTTAAACTCTAGGCCTAGGCACTGTCTCTGAGCCCATTAGCTCAAAGCTACCACTCTACCCCTTGAACCACAGTGCTACTTCCAATTTTCTAGTGGCTATTTGAAGATAAGAGTCTCACGGACTTTAGTGCCCAGTCTGGCTTTGAGCCTCAATCCCCAGATCTCAGCCTCCTGAGTAGCTAGGATTTCAGGTGTGAGCCACTTATGCCTGAATTTTTTTTTTAATAAGGAAAATACAGGATCATATCTTTGAGCTCTATAGCTGCATTTAAAAAATCCCTAGATATAACATTTTTTTATAAAAATAAGGCTGGAGGGGCTGGGAGTTTGGCCTAGAGGTAGAGAGCTTGCCTAGCATGCACGAAGACCTGGGTTCAATTAGTTGGTACCACATATATAGAAAAAAGCCAGAAGTGGTGCTGAGTTTCAAGTGGTAGAGCCTTGAGAAAAATCCAAGGACAGTGCTCAAGTCCTGAGTTGAAGCCCAGGACTGGCAAAAAAAAAAAAAAAAAAAAAAATCAAGCTGGGAATGGAGGCTTAAGCCTGTAATCCTAGCTATCCAGGAAGCAGAGATCAGATGGATTATAACCAGAGGACAACACTGGGCAAGAACTCAAGACACTACCTTAAATGGGGGCAAGTGCTTTGGAACTGTGACTCAACTAGCTTGACCTAAAAATCTAAAAGACAGTGCCCAGGCCTTGAGTTCAAGCCCCAGTACTGGCACAACACACACACACACACACACACACACACACACACTCACACTCACATGCACACATCAATAAATTGGATTTCATCATCATCAAAATTTAAAAGTTTAGCTTTGAGGAAGATCCAGTTCATCCACAAGCACCTGGTACACATGTGATCTGCTTTTGTTTCTACTCAGGTAGACAGATTCCCAGGTCTGCATCTTTGCCTGAGCCGGGCTCTAGCTGGCCAGTTCAAAAGCTCTACTCAGCTCTAAGGCTTCTTCTCCTGAGACAAAGCGTAAGTCACAACTCACCCAGGCCAGCATGCTGACTGTCTCTCACCAAAGGGGTGCCTATGCTTCCACAGGTGGGCCCCTCTAGTTATAGCAAGACACCAGTCCCCTTTCCATGCCTTCCTGGAGGCTCCAGGCTTTCTCTCAAAAGCAAGTCTATCCTTAACTCCACCACCTGACAGACCCAAAGCCTCCTCCCCTGGGAGAGTCTGACATTTTGCCCCTGAACCTCAAATCTGGTACTGCAGCTCCAGCACTTCTGGGTTCTATTTAATACATGAATCTGTTGGTCTTGGTGACAGGGGCAGGGATGATGCTATCCCTGTGTGAAAGGTATCACTCAATGACTAGACTTGCACACATATACACTGAAGCTTTTTGCTGGCCCTTACCGTCAACCCCTTAGCAACTGTCCCACAGTGGACAAAGGCACTGCTCCTCCACCCAGGATACGGTCCTACACCATGGGACAGCTATGGGGCTCGGCCATAGCTGAGCGTGCTAAACTTCCCTTGCTAAACTGAACTTTGAATTTTTCACCCACTGTCACCAAATGTGGTGCTAGGACATAGGGGGAGGGGCTCAATACCCCAAACCATCTCCCAGATGGACATCTGCAGAACAGGCAGTATGCCCCCCGCCCCCAGTGGAAGTTACAACCACCCTGAACACACACACATGTCTGGACTGACATTATCTGTTTACGGACTCATTTGTGTCTCTTGGTGTACTGTGACCATGGCTAGGGCAGCAACTTGGTCTGTGCCAAGGTTTGTACAATTTCCCTGGTGCCGCTCATGAATCCTTCCTTACTCAGATAGAGCAGACTTGCTTTGTAGAGGAGAAGGGGAGTAAATGGTGGACACAACCTGCATGTCCATCCCAAATAGACTGCCTAGGGGCTGAGACTTTCCTTCCCACATGCCTTGGTGCATGGTGCCTGCCCCGTCTTCACAGGTTTATCAAAGCCTTGGTGCCATCTGCTGTGAATTTCTAGTTAACTGACAATATGGAGACACACATGGACCCACTCTACAGCCCAGAAGTAAGGCAGAGTGCAGGGATGGACAGCAAGCTGTACACACAGGAACAAGCCCCAGCCAATACGCCCAGGGTTGTCCCAGCCTCAGGGAAAGGAGGATGCCATGCTCCTTACCCATACCCACCCCAGGCAGGTGCCCACCCGAGCCTACTTAAGCTCCTTAAGCTCTCGGCTGACATCATTCTTCTGCTTCCGCGTGTCGTCTAGGCTGCGCAGGGCCTCGGCCAGCTCACTCACGGCCCGGTCCCGCTCTCGTCTCAGGTTGTCACACAGGGTCCTGGTAGTGCAGGCAGAGGCAAAGTCGCTGTGAGGGGTAGGGACCAACAGCCTGGCAGCTCCTCTCCCCGGTCTCAAGCCCCTGCTGACATCCCCTCATCCCTATATGGAGGACGTAGTGAACCCACCCAGGCCATTCCCACCACACGACTGGGAGCCACACACCGGTCACCAGGGGTCAGTCTCTAGCATCTGCTCACCCTGCTTCACCCTCAATGTGCCTGGGGTTGAGGCCCCGTTCTGCACATACTCACTACTCTCACACAGACTCTGAGGGGAGTATGGTGGCTCTCCTTTGCAGAGAAGCCCCAGCCCACCCGATGGCCACCTACAGGTCTCAACTACACACATGCAGGGATTGCTAAAGCCAACCTCCCACCAAGCTGGAAGGCCCTTCAGCCAGGACTCAGTCCTCACCCATTCTCTGCAGCCCAAGGCTCTGGGCAGGCATGATGGGCTCTAAGAAGGAAACCCCTGGGCCACCTCAGCAACTCAGAGAGGAAGTGGGGATGTGTGACCTCATCGCACAGGACACCAGGGGGCTATGCTCTGCCACCCCAGAATCAGATGTTGCCAGAGGGCTGGTCCCCAGGGACCACACAGCCCAGGCAGGATCACCCCAGGGAAGACATGAGGAGGGAGAGCCATCTGCAGGGCCTTGCCACCTCCATCTCTTGGCCAATGCTGGTCTCTGCTCTGCACAGCCATAAGGGGTCTTCCAGAATACCCCTGTAACCCACCCATCCCACAACACGTGGTGATCCCAGTTCTGCCCTGGCACTGGAGCACATCCACATACCTTTACTTCCCTTTTGTGGCTCTCTAGTACCTCCCCAGCTTCTCTCCTTACTCCTAGCTAGAGGACCAGGCCACAGGCACACCCCTCTCCTGCCCTGCACACTCCACCCAGCTCCCCTCCTGTTCTCCACCTGAACACGTCCAACTCACCCTTCAAATTCTAGTTCAATGCCAGAGGGACATTTCCTTATACCCAAGTGTCCCCCACATCGCATCACTGAGGCTCTAGATGCCATGTTCATGTGCTATTTCCCCTCTGCCCTGTGGTCCAGGCTGACCCAGATCCTTCTCAGGGATAGCAGGCCTCGCCCAAGGTCTCCATGCCCAAGAGATCTAAAGATCCTGACACACAGTGCCCCTTGAACTTGTGGAGAGAATCCATTTCCAGTGTGCTGCCCTCATCAGAGACCCTCATAATAAAAGGGTTGGCTCTGTGTCGCTTCACAGAAGCCTCATGTGACACAGCACACACATGGGACATCTAGGATGAAGTGATATAGAAAAGGGACACAAGGGAAAACTCTACGGAGACAGGGCTTCAGGGCCAGATGGGTGATGCTCCAAGGTTCCTGCATCTCTCCTTGAGCCAGTGGCAAACAATTTTGACCCTCCCAAGACCTCAGTGCATCCTGGGGAGACACAGCCCATGCCTGCCTGAGGGCACCCATACCGGATGCTGTCGCGCTCCGCCACAATCTTGTCCCTCTCCTGGAAGGCCCAGTCCCGCCTGCACTTGGCCACGTCTGCCTCCTGGAGGGCTTCCTTCAACTCCTGGCACAGAGCCTTGCACTGCTTTTGAAGGACCTCCACCTCCTTGTTGGCTCTCCCAGCATCCATCGTCACTGTTTCTTTGATCTGGGGTCAAAAAGCAAGCAGAAGGGGAGGGGACTGAGCCTTCTGCATCAGAAATGCCCACCTACCAGTGAAAGAGTGAGGCTCTGAGGGGCACAATGGAAAAAAATACTGTGTCCAGGTCAGCATACCCCTTCCTGTACCCAGGCAGTAGGTGAGGGCCCAATGCAGACTCTGTTACCCCACACAAGCCCAGAGTAGAACCACAGCCTTGGCTGGGTGGAATGCCTCCTGTGGAATGCCTTGCGCAAGGCCCCACCCAGCCACTTACCAGGTTTAGGTCTTACACAGAGCCCACTGCATCATTCCAAAGAGCTCTTGTGACAGAGCAATGACTTGAGGCAGTGAAGGGGGCAGGGGCTGGTCAGAACTCAGCTCCTCCATGTCTGCAACGCTGGTGCCACACACACTAATTTGTAAAGATCAAAATATACCACTAGTATTTCTGCTGCTGAGTACGGTGCCATCTCTCAGGTCCTTCACCAAGCAGAAATCTCAAGCACTTATGGCTTGCAGAGCTCTTTAAGATTTCAAGTCAAACTCTTAGAAGCCCTAGGTGGAAGCACCACCGTGCTTGTGTCCTAGAAGATATGGGGGCTCAAAGTTAATATGTCTACTGAACGCACAGCTCCACTCCAGCTTTGTCTTCCACATGAGAAAACTCCCTACCCCAAATGACCTGACTCAGGACACACACAGGACAAAGGAAAAGTTAAGAAAGATCTCTGGGGTTCCCACTGAGCATCCTAGAGGATCAAGGAGACAGTCAAAACTGGGAATCAGCTTATAATCATGTCCCATCTTAAGTGCACAGTCAGAAAGATCTGGGAGACACTGGCCAGAAAGGGTGAGCCCAGAGCAGCACTGGGGCAAGACAGGCTTGGCCTGGACCTCTCCCATCTCAAGATCAGGGCTGATGTTTTCAGTATTTCTCTTGCCTTTATACAGAGTAATATATCTGTTTACTTTGGTATTTTCAACTATATATATATATGTATAAATTAAGGAGTTATTTGTATTAACTCTGTCAAAAATTTATTACAATAAATGTTAACCATCATACTAAAAAAATTCATACTGTACATGATGTTTGACAATACATGGATGTACAGTTGTATTCAAAACACTTTTTTTTGGTCAATCATGGAGCTTGAAGTCTGAGCCCAGAGGCTGTCCCTGAGCTCTTTAGCTCAAGGCTACAGCTCTACCCTTTGAACCACAGTACCACTTCCAATTTGAAGCACTTTTAATACTTGGTTTCCCCAAGGTCTGTCACCTTGATCTGAGTGACAAATCTTCTTGGGGCTGGATGTTAACTACAGGTAAAGGCCAGTGCTGGGACATTTTGTGACACCCACTCTACTCATCTCCAAAATGAATTTGCCCCAGCACAATGTTTCCTAGAAGCTTTAGGAGGAAGTGAGAGGAGGGATAGTGTTTCTTAAAAGGGACAGTGGAACTGAGGAGCTGAGGGGACCCGAGTGATCTCTTTGATCCTTTCATGATGCTGATGACAACTTTAAGATCCCAGAGGTGATACAGTCACAGTCCCACCCTTAGTGGAGAGCTGACTCTACCCAGTGTTTCTCGCTCCCTCCCCTGCTACCTATAATACCAGCTCCACCTCCAGAAGCTCTGCCTAGGACCTCTTCCTGCCATCTCTGGTAGTCCTAGGATCACGGGCTTGGGAAGACAAGTTTCCACAAGACATCTATGTGGCCAGACAAGAAGCCATGACAAAGGCCTGGGGGATACATTCAAGCCCCCAGCAGGGGCAGAGCCCACCCAAGGGTCTCAGAGGAAGAGAGTACACAGTTCACTGAGTACACAGCTCTCAGTCGGGGATATCATCTGCTCCATTTGGGGAGCCTCTCCTGTGGAGCCTTCACCAGGCCAGGCCAGCTGATGGCAGGGAGAATGGCTCTGTAAACTTCTGGGAGCTAGGGGACAACTCTGCCTGACCCTCAAGCTCACGGTGCCACCATCTGCCCCTTCTCTGCCTCAAGCCACTCAAGATAACATAAGAAGTAGAGATGTGATGGAAAGAGGAACACAGAGATGGGGCAAGAAAGAAGGTAGAATCACAAAATCAAGAATCACAAAATGAAGATGTCCTGCAATCAGGGAGCTTGATCAGCTGGACACCAAACAGCTGACTCCTGATGCAACAGTGCCTCTCCATCCACCCCGCCTAGACAGGAAAGCCCTGGCCACAGAATGGCCTCCTCTAGCTGATGGCAAGTGGTTTTGTGCATGGAGCCAGAACTCTATGAGGAGCTGAGGATTCTGCTCTGGAAGCTGCAGAAGTAAGTAGGGGTGGGGATTCTCTTCTGCCTGCTGACTTGGAACAATGCCTGGAAAAGATTCCTGCCTGACAGGTGACTTGACATCTGGCCAACAGTTCCTGCACAGATCAAAACCGAGCTCCAGGCTGAAGGGCATGCCTGGATGCTAGCAGAGTGATGGCTGCTATTCCAGCAGCAAGCTCTGGGCCCAGCCATACTGGATGCTGGATGCCAGTGCCCCAAGGAATTGAGCTCCCAAAGTCCTTGTGTTCCCCACACCTTCCAGTTTGCACAGGTCAGTCTTAACATCTCCATAACTCATCAAGTAGGTTTGCTGCACATATTCAACATTCCAGGACCTTCAGTTTGGTGACTGATTCAGTCATTTTCAAAGTTTTCTTCCTATTACTCTCTTTTTTTTATTGGACCTTTCCCCCAATGAGTAGTAATCTATGACCTAGACGAGAAAGGGAGTCAGAAATACCTAGAACATTTCCCAACTCCTACTACATTGCCTTATTATAAAAAACTACTTTGCATAAAGATGCTTTTATAAATTTCAGCCGCACAGAAATGGAGGGACAAAGGGACATACGCAGCAGTGGTACTCACTAGACACTACATTGAGTGAACCATATAACTGCTGGTGGAGATGGGAGGAAAAAACTAGGAGACAGGGAGGGAAGCAGTGACACTTCCCCAAAAGAAACGTACTCACAATCTGAGTTACATAACTGTACATCACCTTTCTAATAACAAAAATTTTTAAAGCTTTCATCCAAGTTGAACACACAGGAAGCATGATAATGGCCCTAGGTTCAACCCCTAGCACCATGGAACAAAACAAAATGAAATGAAATGTCACCACAGTGGATGCTCCTCTTTGCTTGACTTCCAGTGGTCTGAGCGGTCTTAGCCTGTATGTATGGGATTGCCTACATTTTCCTACAGAAACAGTTTCATATCCTAACAGGACAGTAAAAGACACACTCATCATTCTTACTTTGTATGGGCCAACACTCACTGATCATCTACATTACATCATGAGACTGTAACATCTACCCTGTGAAGCAATATGCATTCATTATCCTTTCCACCTTGCAGATAAGGAAACTGAGACAACAGAAACAAGAAAGGTAAGAGGGCTCCATGACGAAGGAGGCCTCTGTCCCTCACACCTCTGGAAATGCCACCACTGCCTGCACATTGAAGGAACTGTAGGAAGACCAGCCTGGTCACCCACCAGCCATAGGCACTGCCTCAGGCCTGTCACGGGGCGATCTGGCGAGAGCATCCTGTGCACACTGTTCCTGCTCATATGCTTAACCTTTAACACTTGTTTTTTCCACTTTTGAAAGCTGACCAGCACAGAAAATCAGAATCAAGAGGAGTCATCTGGGAGCCAGTAGCTCACACATGTAATCCTAACTATTCAGGAGGCTGAGATCTGAGGCTCACAGTTCGAAGCCAGCTCAGACAGGAAAGTACATGAGACTCATCTCCAATTAAACACCAGAAAAACAGAAGCAGTGCTCTGTGGCTCAAAGTGGTAGACTACTAGCCTTGAGTAAAAAGAGCTCGGGGACAACATCCAGGCCCTGAGTTCTAGCCCCATGACCGACAAAAAAAAAAAAAAAAAAAAGCACAAGTAAAGCACTACCTTGATGGAAAATAAAATCTACTATTAATGGACCCTGGAAACTCTAATCACAGCCTCATACTGGAAGGAAATGTCCATGGCTGTCCATGCCCCAGCAGGACACACGTGGACTTTATGGGGAGGTGGGAGTAAGCAGAGTCCATCCACACTCATCAGTCAGGACAGGAGCAGAATGGCCCAGCCCCAAGGCTACTGAATGACCCAGCTCCCTGAGCCTGGAGGTGAAAGGCCTCCGGCTCAGGCCAGCAGCACAGCCTCCCAGGATGATCCTGAGCATGTCTGATCAGAGGCACACCGCTGTGGGGAAAAAAGTCCCTGGGGGCCTTGTATATGCCCAACAAATGCTCTATCACTGAGCTACATGCCCAGGCTCCTAGGAGTGCTCTTCAGATCCCACAAGGACAGTGGAGCCATGGTTCTGAGAACTTAGGTCTTCATCACGAGGGAGTCTGGCTTGCAGCACAGTCAGTCAATGACTACATTAAACATGGGCTTGGCTATGACCACATCTGGGCATGGTATAATGTTCCTCCCGGACACCCAGGAACACAGCTAGACCTCCCTCCCACCTCTCCCCTGCAGCTAGGGCTGCACCCTGAGCCCGAGCTCGGCTGTGACTGGTTGGTGACTGACAACCCAGCTAGTGCTGAGCCTACAATGAGAAGTTACCCACCCCCAGACCCTCTGCCCTCTGCAGCTGCCCTCCCCTACTGAACAGCCCCCTACCTGCCGCAAGGCCTCCATCTCCTCGCTGGCTGCCTTCTTCTCAGACGTGCTGCTCTTGAGCTTGGACTCGGCCAGCTCCACCTCAGTCTGCAGCTTGTCCAGCTCGGAGATGACCTGGTCGCGCTCGCTCATGATGAGCTTGTACTCGCTGTACACCGCATCGCGTTCCTCCTTATACTTCTCCGACTCCTTGGCAGTTTTCACCTGTGTGGTCCTGAGCTCTGTCAGCTCTGACTGCAGCAGCTCCATCTCCCACTGCAGGTCCTTGTTCTGGGCTGTAGCCTTATTAAGCTCATGGTGGATTGCCTCGAATCTGGGGGAGGAAAGCAGCCAGGATATGGGAGTAAGTGAGAGCCAGGCAGCTGTCGGCCTGCACTGCTACCTCCTGCCAGCTCCACTGTGCTGGACGGTCAAGCATGAAGTTTCGGGTGAGGTCATTCTCTGTACCCCCAAGGGAGAATGGTCACAGAGTACTAGTGCCCTGGGCTTGGAATTTTTCTCAGCCTTTTACAAATGCCAAAAGTTGAACTGAGGACTGCATGCCCTCTGCTCTACTAGAAAATAATAGCAAATTTCTCCCACAGTCAAGCTACATTATTTGGGGAAATAAAAAAGACAAAACAAAAGCAATGCCAAAATCACAGGGCAGGAATAAAAGTGGCCTTAATGATGATTTGTTCTGAGCACCTCATTTCACAGATAGGGAGGACACGGCCTTGCAATGTGGGCTGCAGGCCAAGGTCCTGAGGTTAGCTCAGTCATTCCAGGCCAAGACTTACACATAGGCAGTCCGCCATTCTAGTCTACTATTTCCCAAAGTGTGCCTGCCCACACCAATTCTGATGAGGCTCCATGATAGACCAAACAGCTAGGTTCCTGGTAAAGAGGAGAGGAGAGGGGGTGAGGGAGGGGCGAGGAGGAGGAGACAGTGTATGAGCACAAGCTGGGTGCTACTGGGTTGCACCTATAATCCTAGCTACTCAGGAAGCTGAGATCTAAGAATTTCAATTGGAAACCAGCCCAGTTAGAAAAGTCTGCTAAGGCTCTATCCTCAATTAACCAGCAGGGGGGGAAAAAGCTAGATGAAAGCATGGGTCAAGTGGTAGAACACCAGGTATGAGCAAAAAAGTAGAGCAAAGCATAAAGCCCTGAGTTCAAGCCCTGGTACCAGTACAATAAAAGGGGGAGGGGGAAGGAGGAAGGGAGAGAGGGAAGGAAGGAAGGAAGGAAGGAAGGAAGGAAGGAAGGAAGGAAGGAAGGAAGGAAAGAGAAAGAGCACAAGAACATGAGCTGCTTAGCTATGGCTGGGAGCATGAGCGATAAGGACAGGTTCCCATGGCTCTCAGGCCACTCCTTTGAGCATGAGCAGCCAGTTCTGTCCTCAGCTCCTACCTCCTCAGTGACAGGGCGCACTGGTGCTGGAGCTGGATGGCCGTGTCCCTCTGCTGGGTCAGCATCTCCGTCTGCTTCAGCAGGCGCTGGTTCTCCTCCCCGAGCTGTTCCAGGCGGCTCAGGTCTGAGTTGTGGATGGCGACCTTCTCACTGTACCGCTTCCGCAGGGCGTCATAGTCCTTCTTGACCACCTCCAGCTTGTCCATGGCTGTATCGTACAGCTTGTTCAAGATCTCTGATGACCCGTTGTGCTTTAGTACCTGGAGTCAGGGGGAATCCTGTTTACCAAGGGGCGGGGCAGACCTCGCCCTCTGCTTCTTGATCTGCGGGTGCTGGTGGTGAGCAGGCAAAGGGTCACTCTTGGGCCCTAAGAGGTCACGACATCTGATCTATGCCCTACAGTCACACTTGGCTGGTCTGTACACAGTCATCCTTTCTTAAATACATATTATTATACAGAGAATCCCCAACTGCTACGAAATAAACAAGCAAACAACTGTTCCGTAGAGGAAAGCTCAGGTGGCAGGCCTGATATTTCATCTCCATCCTTCCCAAGGCCTGCTGTGGATCTGATGGCGAATGGCTCTCTATAATGATAAAAACTTTTGCCTAAGTGATGAGCCTGGTCCACAGAACCTAGACTGTACAGTCACTGAACACCCACCTTCTTGTGCCAGCAGTACCTACCTGTATGACCAGCCTGGGTAAAAGCTCAAGCAGCGAAGCCCACTTGGGCCTCCCTGGGGGCTGGCATGTCCTGTGCTGTCACAGTGCATGCTGGAGGCCATGTGGCATCTGCTGGGACTTCACTGGGAGGGGACCCCTGGAAACTTGCACCTGGCTTCCTCTGGACTCTGCCCTCCTGATGTCCCCTCCCCTTTGTTGACTCTGTTTTATGTCCTGTGGTTGTAAATCTTAAACACTCAGTCTTCTCAGTCTACCTGACAAATCAAAGAACTTTAAGGTAGGGGCTAGGAACCCACAAAATGTCTAATATTGTTGCAGGTGCTGGTGAAGCTGGGTGGAACAGAAAGAGAGCTGAGGGCACTCTATGGTCACTTTATCCCAAAAGGAAGATAGAGAGAGGGGCAGAGGGAGAGGGAGAGAGGGAGAGAGGGAGAGAGAGAGAGAGAGAGAGAGAGAGAGAGAGAGAGAGAGAGAGAGAGAGAGAGAGAGAGAGGAGATCAAGTCCAATAACTTCCGAACAAACATTTAAAAAATAAACGAAATTAGATACTGTGCAGGAGAGACTTGTGGGTGGCACAATGGAGGGCTGTGCAGGGGATGACAGTGGGGACTTCACTTGAGTGGGGATGCAGTCAAAGCAGAGCCCTGCACACTGAGGGCAGTGGGGAGGGTGCGGCAGTGGGGAGGGCATAGGCAAAGGCCTCAAGCAGCACCACCAGGTGAGCGCTTGGAAACAGCAAGAAAAGTGAGGGCAGAGAAGCTGCAGCTGGTGCTCAAAGGCGAGGCATGAGAAGGGGACACGGCTTCCAGGCTCAGGGGGAAGGCGCTTTCTAAGTGACATGTGAAGTGAGAGTATCTGACTCTAAATTAGCAGAGCTAAGGTTAGCTTGGAATGGTACTGTTCAAGCTGGGGTGGGAGGCCAAGAAGATAGGTAAAGCATCTGCCAGTGGCCTGCAGGGGCCGAGCCCCCCCACCCGGGGGGGGACGACTGAGCACTCTGAGTCACTGCTTCTGTGGTTTCAGTTTCCTTATTTCTCAAATGACAGGACAGAACCGGAAAGGCTGGCTTAGGTCCGGCAGCTCCAGCAGCTCCTACCTCCTGGCCACCAGCTGGCTCACTGTGCAGGCCCCGACTTATCACAAGATCACTGCAGCCCAGAGAACCACAACCTGGGACTGTGGACTGGTCCCTCTGAGGGGGTGTCAGCCGCGCACACACACAACACAAAGAGCACCTGACTGGGGGGAAAAAGAACTGCAAAAAGGTAAACTCGTTCCCCAGACACTCCACACTTCCAGGAAGCAAGGCCATTTTACACAGCAGGTCCTCTTCCTTTCTCTCTTTCTTTCTCCTTCTCTCTCTCCCACTCTTTCCCTCTTCCTCCTCTCTCTGTGATGGCATAGAAGCCTGACCTCAGGGCCTGCTGTCACTCGGCTTTCTTGCTCATCTGTTGCTCTATCACTTGAGCCACAGCTTCACTTTCAGCTTTTTGGTGGTTAACTGGAGATAAGTCTCATAGAGTGGTACTGGCTTTGAACCTTGCCTGGCACTGATTTTCTGTTTACTAAACTCTTCCTTTCAAAGGAAATCTTAGAAGGACACCAAAGACAAAAGTCATTGTAAAAAGCTATATAGGTAGGTTCGTTGGGCACTTGTTTAATATAAATGCTTCACTATAGAAGTGGAATGGATACTCAGATACAGCAAGAAGCCCAACGAGCTGAGCCCTGCACTGTCATTTAAAATCTTCCTTTAACATTAAGAAAATAAAACAAAATCTTCTCATCACCTCTCAAAATACTATCAAAGAAATAAAACACTAGAGGTTGTTCAAGCCCACAGTGCACCCTTCTTGCCTGAGCGGCCCCTCTTCTCATCTCAACCAAGGGCTGGCCAAGGCCCTGCACTTCTGGCCAACACCTGGCACAGCGGCCTCGCCATATAGTGTAAATCTCCTACTGCCTTCATGGCATCTGAGCTGCTTTTGAGATTCAGTCCAGTGGGTGCCAGAAGCATTTTACCAAATGTACAAGGCACACTCTTTTCTCTGACGCAGGAACATGTATTCTGCCGCCATTGTTTTGAAAACAGAAATAACACAACCACGCACATGGTTGTCCTTCACTTCTCCCACATGTGACGATTTCTCTGCCTATCTAAAGGAGGTGTGGGGCCAAACCTTGGAATATGGATTTTTACTCACACTTAGGAGACACATCAAATTACTCCCTCAAGGGGCTCTGCCAACAGCTGCCATTGGAATTCGGAGTGACAGCCACCAACATTGCACATTCACTTATTTCTTTAATTTTTATTTATGGCAAACTATAATATGTTTTGCCCTTCCTGCCATGCTAAGCATCTGAGTACACAATTCTGTAGTTTTATAAATGTGCACAAGACTGGGCAAGTAATCACCACAACACTGTCCCTCTTGCAAAACTGAACTGGTATCCATTAAACAACTCTGCATTCCCCTCTTCCCAGCCCCCACAGTGAATCTATTCTATCTCTAGAAAGAGAATCACATGGTATTTGGGTTTTTTTAGCATAATATCCTCAATATCACTTCAGATCACTGACTACTGAAAAGCCTGGGCAACCTGGGGATACAGAACAAAGCCACTATGATCACTAGCAAGTGTTCAGCAAGGTGATGGCCTTGGGTATGAGTGGACAGCCAGAGGCTCTCCCACAATAGTTCTGCCTTCCCAGCTTTGTTAAGAAATAAAATCATTTTCAAAGTGGCCTTGATGAAGGAACAGAAACCTGGCTTAGGAATAGCTTAGCAGAGGCTGCCATTTCCAGTCCACAATAAAATCTGAGTGCCTTGACCTTGAAGAGTTTAGATCCAGGTCCACATGATAATCCAGGAGCAATTAGAGCCAATGCATCATAAATTCCTGTGAGACAGGACAGGAAAAAATCCCCAAAACAACCCTGGATCCTTTGGGATGCTCAACACAGCTCTGATAATGAGGTAGGATCTTAGGGTTAGAAGAGACAAATGATAAGGAGAAAGGGAGTGGGGGAGAGGGAGAGGAAGAGGGAGAGGGAGCAACAGAGACAGAGATTAAGCCCTGTTCTGTTTCCACCATTAATTACTGCCACAGCTCAGTCTCTTCCACAGGTAAAAACTCTGCCAAACACCACCTTCCCGAGTCCTGCCCTCTGGCTCGCACTCTAGCCATGAAGGCTTGGAGGGTCATTCTTCATCCACAGGACAGCATGCAGACATTGAACAGGCTCATAGGCCTCAAACATTTTTCAGCCTCTCTCATAAGAGGGCTTTGAATATGGTCTGTACTATGTCACTGACAGTCTTGGGAGAAATATGGGAGAACTGTGGCCACATTAATGCCAAAGAATGATCCTATCTGCTTTTCTTGTCAGCAATGGAAAACTATGTTCTCAGTAGAGTCCCACATGCACACGTACACACAAACACACAGAGTTGCATTCAAATGTCTAGCTTCCTAGCTAAGGCTAATGGAACACAGAATATTTAGGATACCTAGGGGGAGTTGACTTTCATAAATTACAACAGAAAAAAAAGTACATTTTAAAGACAGGGGACGGGGCCACGAGTTTGGCCTAGTGGTAGAGTGCTTACTCGGCATGCATGAAGACCAGGGTTCGATTCCTCTGTACCACATACACAGAAAAAAAACTGGAAGTGGTCCTGTGGCACAAGTGGTAGAGTGCTAGCCTTGAGAAAACCAAAGGACAGTGCTCAGGCCCTGAGTTCAAGCCCTAGGCCTGGACAGAAAAAAAAAAGAAAAGAAAAAGACAGGGGACAAGACAGGGAAGAAAGAGGAAATACTCTTAGAACTTAAAATGTACATTGCTGCCTGACACGGTGGCTCATACCTGTAATCCTAGCTACTCAGGAGGCTGAGATCCAAGGGTCACGATTCAAAGCCAGCCCAGGCACTAAAGTCCATGAGAGTCTTATCTCCAATTAACCAAAAGAAAACTGCTGTGGTTCAAGGGTTAGGGCAGTAACCTTGAGCTGTGCCAAGAGTTAACAGAAAATGGAAGGAGACCCACAACACACTGTAGATTTAAAAAATAAAGAACTTTTAAAAGGAAAGTTCCAGGAAATAAAACAGAACCTTTTGTTTATATTAAGCATAACACAAAAGAAGTCTGGGTGGATATATGCCTTGTGGCTTCCACAAAGGCTGTTGGTCATTTCTTCTAATTAAGATTGGACTATAGGGAGAGCCAGTGGCTCCATTACTGCTTTAAGTTTTTGTTTTTCCTTTTGCAGCCAAAGAATATGTATTATTTTAATAAAGAAAATATGGTACAAAAACATCCTCCGCTTTGCTTCCCCAACTAAGACTTGTCGGTCTCTACCCAGGACCCCGCAGGAATCCAACATGGCACTGAGACCTTCGACCAACACAGTACTAGAGTTAGGCTATGGCCCTCAGGCCCTGTGCCCTGCACACAAACGCACACAGGACAAAGCACCTGTCCACTGCTCTCAAGTGGTAGATGGATCCAGGCCCAAGCCCAGGGCTACCCTTCCTCCCACAGCAGTCTCATTTCCTCTGAGATAAACCATGCAGAGGACTAAGAGGCCCCACAAATCCTTCCAGCAAACACACAAGTCAAACAAGTGAGTGCCATTTACCCTCCAAGGGCCTCTTCAAATTTACAAGGCGTGGGAGGAACCAGGCAACCAAACCAGCCTTGTCCAGCCAGGCAGTCCTCTGCCCTCAGGCCCAGAGGGGAAGGAGACTATGGCCATTCCATGTCTCTGGAGAGCTATGATCAGCCCATCACCTGGGTATCTCATGGGAAATCACCTACCCCTGACCTGGTAAAAGAGGATGGCCAGAGGAGCAGGGAGCCTGACAGCTCACAGACCCTACCTAGCTCTCCCTGCACTCCTCTCCTAGAGGGATCCCTGCGGGGACTTGGTAAAGAACAGGAGCCTTGAAGAACTAAGCTGGGGAACCACAATAACCAGGACTAATCTGGATCCCACCCACGTAACTCCTGACATCAAGGGCCAAAGCCATAGGGGAAAAAAGGGAACAAGGAGGGGAGAAAAGGGAGGGGGAAATGTTCCCATCTCGTTTGGGAGAGGGACACAAATAGGGAAGGGAAAGACATGGGAAGGGAACAGTAAGGAATCATTACACTGAGTGCTTGAATGTTTGAAAAAGCCAAGTTAGGCTTCAGAAAACCAGAGAATTAAGCCTTGGAAATTTTTGTTTTTCATCACAAGCTGAAATTTTAAATCTTACCCTTTTTTATTTATTTATATTTTTTGGTCTGAGTCATGAGTTACATACCGCACAATGTGCGGTATGTAACTTTTAAAGCATGCAATTCGGGGAGTTATGGCGTGTACAAAAGGATCTAAATTCACAAGGTTGTGCAACACTACCACTATCTAATTCCAGAAGATTCTCGTGACACTGTTTTTCTCACTGGGGTTTCTATTTTACATCACCACCAGCATTGTATGAGGGTTCCATAAAGAAACCTGCCCCCACTGCAGTCACCACTATCCCTTTAGCCCAAGACTATCATAAATGGGGGACATCCTTGTTTTAAGCCCTTCCTATACCCAGAAGCATAATGCATGCTACTTTGGGACCTGTTTCTTTCATTTGTAGTTTAGCTCTAGAACATTCACCAGAGGCTCATGTGCTCAAGGATTGGTTTCTAGCTCAGGCACCATCGGAAGATAGCCCTCCTTCTCTCTCTTCTCTCCAGCTACCATGAGGTGAGCAGTTTTTCTATGTTCTCCCACAGTGATCTGCTGTCACACCACAAGCCCAGATGCCAGGAGCCCCCCCAAATCAGTCACTGAACACTCTAAACAGGAACCAACATTTATCCTCCCTCCTTATCAGTTGATGATGTCAGGCATTTGTTCACCTAGTGGAAGGCAAAGGCACTTGCCATGTTTTTTCTGCTGCATCACTCCACTAAAGGAGAAAGCCATGATTCACCTAATCATTCATGGGGCAGCTTGGTGCTGGTGGTTCACACCTGTAAATCCTAACTACCCAGGAGGCTACCCAGGAGGTCTAAGGTTTAAAGTCAGCCCTGGATGGGAAAAATCTGACTCTTAGAATTAACTACCAAAAGCAGCAGTGGAGATGTAGTTCAAATAGTAGAGTGGTAGCCTTGAGAGAAAAAGCTGAGCCAAGACCCAGGCCCTTAGTGCAAGTTCCTCTAGCAATAGATGGACACACATGCATATGCATGCGTACGAGCATGCATGCACGCACGCACGCGCACACACACACACACACACACACACACACACACACAAAATGAGAAGACACATCTCTTCTTTGAAATCCCACCAGAGATGCAAGGATGAATCAAACCATGAGGATCAGACAAATCTAATCTGTGGGACACCCCACAAAGCAGCTGGTCTATGGGCTTCAAAAGCATCAAGGACATGAATGACAAAGAAGACCTAAGGAACTATTCCTAACTAAAGAAGACCAAAGGAGACATGATAGCTCATGCCATGCTTTACTCTGAACTAACAGAATATAGTCTTGAGATTGGCAAAGCTCTGTGGGGTGGGATGATCAGATAGGGATGACACTAATGTTTGCATTTCTTCTGTACACAACACCCTGGTTTCTAAAAATACACAAACATAATTGAGGGGGTGGTAAGGCATAAAGCTGGCAAATTAGGCTTGAAGGGTATTAACAGTGATAAGACTGCATACTTGCAAATGTTCTGTAGGTTGTTCGGTTTTAAAAAGTTTTTCAGCCTGGATCAGTGGCCCATGCCTGTAATCCTTGCTACTCAGGAGGCTGAAATCTGAGGATCAAGGTTCAAAGCCAGCCCAGGCACAAAAGGACCTGAAACTCTTATCTCCAATTAACCTCTAGAAAATGGGGAGTGGGGCTTGGCTCAGGGGTAGGGCGGTAAATCTTGAGCTAAAGAGCTCAGTGGGACAGCGCCCAGGCCTTGTTCAAGCCCCATAACCCACCAAAAAAAAAAAAAAAAAAAAACGGAAATTTTTCATAGCCAAGTACTGGAGGCTCACACATGTAACCCTAGCTACTCACATCTGAGGATCAGACAGAAAAGTCCATGAGACTTTTTTTTCTTTTTTTGGTGCCAGTCCTGAGGCTTGAACTCAGGGTCTGAGCACTGTTCTTGGGCTTTCTCAAGGCTAGAGCTCTACTATTTGAGCCACAGTACCACTTCTGGCTTTTTCTATGTATGTGGTACCGAGGAATTGAGCCCAGACCTTTGTGCACGTTAGGCAAGCACTCTACCACTAAGCCAAATTCCCCACCCCAAGTCCAGAAGACTCTTATTTCTAATTAATCACCCAAAAAAAGCCAGAAGTGGCAAAAAGTGGCTGTTCTCAGGAACAGTGCTTGGGACCTGAGTTCAAGCCACAGGACACACACACACACACACACACACACACACACACACACACACGGATATTCAATTTAAATAAAAACAAAGCAATAGGGATAACACTATGCTGATGCTGGCATGCCAGCTTTAATAGTACCTCCAAGGCTCTGCTTTTACTCAAAGACAAAATGCTCTGCTGGGGCCTGTATTTTCCTTAGACTATACCTCAGAGCTTAAAAAAACTTTGTCCCTTCCAACCCCAAATCTCCCAGCATCCACAGACAAAGCACCTGTTGTGAGCCATCCCCACAACCCTCTGTAGCCAGAACAGTTCTGACTGGGAGCTACAAAGAAAACAATGTGTCCAGGGTCACACACAGCAGCCAGTGCTCCGGCAAGCCACCCACCACTCATGCCTCTAGCTAGATTAGGCCACTATCTTGGGACCAGGAAGCACTAAGAGCCATAGGCCACACCTATTCACAAAACCGTAACAGAATATTGCTCCCGTTCATATTGATACAGCGCGCTAACATTTCCAAGTTCCTTTCCCTCCTTATTTATTTAAATTATCTTCAGTTATATAAATGAGTCTCAATTCAACAAGGTTCTGAGTACAATGCATCTTAAGAGATCGATATCAACCCACCATCATACTCTCCCATCTCTCCCAGCACCCTCAAGTTCTATGGCTCCATTTGCACATAGGCACAAGGACTCTAATTGACTGCATTTGCTTGCTCTTCCTCTTTCCACTTCCTTTCTAGTGAATCTCACAAGATCCACCACAGAAGAATGAGGTCTAGGCGCTCACACCTCCCGCCTCAGTCAAACCCCTCTGCCACTCTCCACACAGTGGACCATCACTGACCCACTCCTGGATGCCCCTGTGATAGTGGTGATGGCGTGTAATGTGTGTGAAGCTGGGATAACCCCATCTCCAGGAGAAAATGGGCTGAGCCCCTTGCTCTCCAATATCCTCATGTCATTCATGGGCAGCCATTCAGAAATACCTGCTTCAAAGATCACGTGGGCAGCCCCTGGCATCCCGGCCCTACCTGCTGCTGCTGGGCCCGGAGATCGCCAATCTCCTTCTGGTCCTCCTCGTGGAGCCGCTTCATGTCCTCCCAGGACTGCTGCAGCAGGTTCCGCTCTCGCAGGAGCTGCCCATTCTCCCGCCTCAGCATGTCCACGTCGTCCTTCAGCTGAGTCTGGTCACTCAGGAGCCGGCTGTGGAGTGTGCTAAAAGCCCCCCACAAATGCACACTGTCAGCACGGCTGGCTTCACATCCCATCTCTACCACGAAGCCTCACCAACCCCTCAGGCCCAACATCACCAACAAAGACCCAGACAGGAGTCCACAGCAGCCAGGCCAGCGGCACTCTGAAGAAACCCAAAATCAGCCAAAGGCCAAATTCCAAAAATTCTCAAGCCACTTTTCTATTTGGTGATACTGGGGTTTGAACTCAAGAGCCTCACGTTTGTTGGTTAGGCAATATATTGCCGATCCACACCACTGGCCCATTTTTGCATTTGTTAACTTAAGATAGGATCTCAAGCTTTGACAGTGCATATGCTTGAGCTGCTATCTGCCTACTTCATGCTTCCCTTGATAGCTGGGATCATAGGCACATACCACCAAGCCCAGTTTCTTCTGTCCAGATGGATTTTTCTTCTTTCCTGTCTACGCTGACTTGGAATCTTGATCCTACCAATTAGCTAGGATTACAGGTACAAGCCACAGCTCATACCTGGTTTCAAAGCACTTGTTAAAACCTTGAGGGGCTAGGAGTTCAGCCTAATGGTAGAATGCTTGCCTAGCATGCACTAAGACCCAGGTTCAATTCCTTGGTACCACATACATAGAAAGAAGCTGGAAGTGGTGCTGATACCTTGACACTGAAAGAGGTAGAAGTATCTCCCAAGGCACAGAGATAAGCCCTCACCTGGTAACGGCCTGGTTCCTCCAAGTATTGGGGCCTAGGCAAATATCAGCAAGTGGGTAAAGACTGTCTAAGGGGAATGGGGAGACAGTTTATCTACCTATGCCACAGAAACAAGCTGCAGCAGAGGCCCTAGACAGAGGACCAGCTCAGGCAGACCTGAGTTCCTGCCTTGTGTTTTAAATCACTTTTCTACATATGGGCTTTGGAAGCTGAGTTTTAAATCACTTTTCTACATATGGACTTTAGGAAAACTGAGGCCTGAGGGCAGGATTCTTCCAATAGCTGCTTGCTGTTGGAAGGCATAGGCAGGACTAGAACCTAAAGCCTCTGGCTTGACCAAAGATGAAGGGCAGACGTGAACTATTTTGTGGGTACCAGGGCTGCTGGCAAAGCAGGCACACTCACTGATAGAAGTCCGTCTCCTTGGCCACCTCCTCACACCTCTTCAAGGCATTGGTGTGCTGGTTCTGCAGACTCTGCAGATCAGACATGGCCCGCACACACTGGATTTTCAGCCTCTCGTAGTCAGGATTTAGCCTGTGGTAGGGCCTGGCCCAAAGAGCAAAACACCCCCATAAACACAAACCCCAAGGTTTGCACTGACCAAGGACTATATCCTGGATGTCCCCAGGGCCATGACTCCTACATACCACAGACACCTGGTACTTGTTAAAATTTGGCTATCCTGGCCTCCCTCAAGCAACAGGGGCAGGATCCCTCTGATGAAGGAAGCCTTGCTGCCTGAGGCCCCTTGCCTGGGACTAACAGTGTTGAGCAGGGGATCAACTTGAGCTCCCAGGAGTATGTTCCATCAGCCCAGATCCACTGGAAACCTGTCTTCAGAACACTGATTCTCAATCTTGAGTACACATTAGAATGCTAATTCCTTACTGATTATGTTAATCAGTAAGGAATAGGGGTGGAGAGGGTTCTGAGACCCAAACATGAGGGTTTGTTTTTTGGGTTTTTTTTCCCCCAAGTACTTTGCTTTGGCAGTGATGACTGCTGAGCAAGTGCACTACAGAGACACAGGTCTAAACTAGGAGTGCTTGATAAACTCCACAGGTTACGAATGGCCAAGAACAGTGGGGACCCCCTCCCCGACCTACAGCATTGTTAACTTCCAGGAATTTGTCAGACATGCAAGTGCCCAGGCTGGGACACAGCCCCCCAGAATCAGGTGACCTAAAGTGGGGAAGGATAACTGCTCCCCCACCCCCCGTGCTCCTACAAGAGTGCTGGACGATTCTCATGCAGACTTAAGTATGGGAGTCCCCTTCTCTACAGAAAGGGTCAGAAACTTTTTTTGCGGCGAGTGGGGGGGAGTCAAGGGCTAGTTAGCAAATACTTGGAGCTTTATAAACTACACAATTTCAGTTGTATTTTGACTGTGCCTTGGTCACATAAGACGCAGCCTTAGACCGCACGTAATGAGGAACATGGCAGGCTAGTGTGCCGGCTCACGTGCTCACACATTCATGTTCACGCACATCCTGCCTTGGTGTCATCTAAAGGGTCTGTCCTCATAGGGTTGGCCTCAGGAGTCAGGCGTTATCCTAAAGGAACAGACGCAAAATACACCAACTCTTAATGTTCCCAAATCCAAAGATTTGAATGAGGTCTCTTCACCAGACCCCTACCAGTGTGGGAACTAAAGGAATAACTGCTCAGTGTCCCTCTCCCTCCTGCAGGAAGGCCAGTGGATGAAGCAGGTGCACAGCCACTCTCCCTGCCCCACCCCATGACCCTAGTATCTACCTCTAAAACCAATAAATGGAGCAATGATTTTCTTCAAAACAAGGGCACTGGGTAGATTGCCCCTTCCTAAGAACACACATGGCCGAGAACAGTTAATGTGCTTATGGACCACAGAAAGCCCCTCTCAACAGTGAGGCAGACTGGGATCGTCTTGGGAGACAATGGCAGATGTGTACACAGGACTAGGAATGGGATGTGGCAGACAGAGGAACCCGGGGAGGCCCAGACTGAGGGAAGAGATGAGCCCAAGGCCATCTACCCATCCGGTGAGAAGCACCAAAGTAGGAACAGCTGCTGCCAAGACCACCCACCCATCACCTGCAAGGCTAGGAAGCTGGCATCGGCTCCTTGGCCATAAACATAGAAAGAGCCCACCTCTCCTACAAACACACCATGGTCCGGGGGCAGATGGGGACACACATACTTTCTTCTCAAATCCCCAAGTTATGTGATATGGGCCACAGGTTCTGATTCTGATTTCAAGGAAGCAGAACAAACCTGTGTGACCAGGTTTCTGATTCTGCCTCTGAGGAGCAGTTTGGGTCACCATGTTTGGTCACAGGGCTGTCCTGGGAATGCAGCCTGGCCCCTGGGAGCTAAGGGTAAGTGACTGGGACAATACATTGGCAATATGGATCCAGAAGCCATTGCTACCTCTTGTCAAAGGTCGTCCCGTGGGTTGCGAAGGCCAGGCGCTTGCGTAGTTCATTCCTCTCCCGAGTCATCAGCCGCAGCTGTATGGAGAGGTTCTCCACCTTCTCATTCACTTGGCGGTCAGTGAGGAGGGGTGGCGGTGACGGTGCCTTCCCGGTGGTACCTGTGGGCAGGTGAACTTGTGTTAGGATGGTGTTCACACAGTGCCAACACTATTGTGAGCCCCTCATTCTATGACTTAGGTGGGCTTTCTGGCAGGCCCCTTTCACAGGTGAGAACACAGAGAGCCAGAGGTAGAGCCGAGACTTGAGTCCAGAACCATTGGGCTTTGGCAGAGGACCCTGAGGGCACTAACGTTCTCCTCTACCTGGCCTTAACACCTCCTGGAATGGTTAGGTCCCTTATCTTTGCATCTTGGCCTAGTCTAGCTATACTCACTATCACCTAGGCCTGGACATGTGGCACATGGGGCAGGAAGGTCTATTGGAAGCCCTGAAGAGGAGGGGACAGTTAGAAGCCAGTTGAAGTCATCAAGGACCAGGACAGCTGTCTACAAGCTGGGGCCACA
Organism: Megascapheus bottae; assembly: GCF_031878675.1. NCBI lineage: Eukaryota > Metazoa > Chordata > Mammalia > Rodentia > Geomyidae > Megascapheus > Megascapheus bottae. Next base: position 49,063,807 of record NC_143523.1, read on the forward strand.
AATCATGACACCATCCTCCCTAGTCAGGTCACCATGACTAGACACTTGGCTCAGACTATGTGCTAGTCCTACTTACTCAGGGACCTGTCCAAACCAACCTGGCTCTGTCAGCTCAGAGGAGGCTGCCAGCTCACAGCTAAGCCAAATATGATGGAACTCAGGTAAGTCCTGGGGCCTCTGACTGCCTGGCCTGCCCCAGGTCCTCAGCACCTGTCCTCAGCACCACAATCACCTAAAGAGAGTACCATGTGTTCTTTGTGTTTTTACAGAGCATGGCTACCTCTAACAATACCCACACCCATCTCTGGGAAGAATGACACCCATACATCCACTGAAATGTCCCAGAAAAGAGACTATTCAATGGTGGTTTTATAGCTAGTCCAGTCAACAGGTCTATCTGAAAGGCAGGCATGGTTATTCACACTTGAAATCCCGGCTACTTAAGAGGCAGAGTTGAGAGGATTATGAACTGAGAGGCCAGCCTGGATAAAGTCAGTGAGATCCTATTTCAATAAACAAACAAACCCCCAAAGATGTAGGGGCCTATGGCTCAAGCATTAGTACTCTGGCCTGACATGCTCAAGACCCTGGCAAATTCAATCCCCCACATTGCAAAAGAAGCCCACCTAGGGCTGAGAATGAGGCCTAGTGGTAGAGTGCTTGCCTAGCATGCATGAAGTCCTCCTCAGTACAACACACATAGAAGAAGCCAGAAATGGCGCTGTGGCTCAAGTGGTAAAGTGCTAGACTTGAGCAAAAGAAGCTCGGGGACTGTGCCCAGGCCTTGAGTTCAAGCCCCAGGACTAGGAAAAAAAAAAAGGAACACAGGACACCAGGCCACATTGGGAGCATTCCTTCTATGCTATAAGCAAATCCAAGAAACAGGTAGCCTTGTTTACTTGTTTACAGCTGGACAGTACTCAAGTTGGCCTGTGGTGTAGAAGCCAAGGACAAAAGTAGCACAAGCCACAGTGGTCAGATAACCCTCCTGGTCACCCTAGGCTCTGGCTATCCAGAGGAGAATGATGTGGAGGCAGAACATGGTCATCTGATGCACTAGGCTAGAGTGCCTACAGCCTAGAACTAGCCAGCACAGTCCCTTTCTAGAGCCATCATTTCTTAACAAACCTCGGCAAGGTTACAGAATTCCTTAGCAATGCAGACATTCAGGTGCCATCCAGCCCCACGGACTCAGAAATCCTCAGTCACTCCCAGCCCATACCACTTGGTGTCTTTCCCCTCCAGGCACTGCTGATTCTGAGGTAAAGTCTGAGACTTTACATCTGTCCTGGACCAGAGCTGTATTTACAGGCCAAGGTGGGCTTCCCTCTGCTTCCCCAGAAGTCACTGTGATTGCAGGCACCTGCCACAGACCAAGTGCAGTGATCACCCAGCCCCTCACTGGGGACTTGATCTAAACAAGCCTCCATCCAGCTCAGCTCTTCCCCTACCCAGAATGAAAGGGGGAAGATTCCAGAGAGCAGCTGCAGCCTTGCCAGTTGCTCTCCAGCCAGACACTAATGCGCTGGAATCCTTGACTCCTGATCTGCTTTTCAGGAACCCAAAGCAAGATAAGCAGCAAAAACCAATGGCCTCCCAGTGGTTCCCAGCACCAGAGCACTGCTAGAAGGCCCAAGACAAGCTATCTCCGCCTACTCCCGTTGGTCAGAACTCACCTTCCTCTGGGCTGTTCTTTCTGTCCCTCTCCCTCACCTCTGTCTCCTGAGAGCTTTTTAAGATTCAGGCTCATGCCTTGTGGCAAACCCCATAGACATTGAATACATGTTCCAAGAGGAGGGCATGTTCCCACATGTCTGGTGACTTGAGAAAAGCATGATTCCCAGGGTTGCTCCAGACCCCAAAGGCTGTCCCCGGAAGGATGGTCAAAGGTCAGAGGGAACAACTCCTGCCTTCCTGGTGACTCCCTCCCTCCTCCAATCCACCAGAAGCCTCTCCTCCCCAAAGTTATCTCTGGGACGCAGGAGATGTTCATCAGGTCCTGTTAATAAGCCAGGCACCTCTCATTTCTAAGAAATCTGCTACTTCAGTAGGCAAAGAATTTCAGGCTTACTTTGCAAGTGCTACCCAGGCATGTCTCTTCCCCATCCCTTAAAATCTCTCTAGTTATCCAAGATGAGAAAGAACAGGTCAGGAGAAATTAGGTCAGACTAAATGGAGAGGAAGACTCCATAGGAGTCCAGAAGTAAAGTGATGAGCCACTGGCCCTGGCTAGCTCTGGAATCCAAGTGTCAATTCCTCCACGTCTCTACAAGCTAGGGGAGCATAGTAACTGGGTAAAGATCTCTGTGAGTCATTCAGTTCAGAAAGTCCAGTTGGGTTTCTGAAAAGCAGATCAGGATCAAGGATTCCAACACATTAGTGTCTGGCTAGTGAGCACAATAGGGTTGCATATGCATCCTCAGAGTGGGACAATTAGGGGTGTCTGACAGAGGGATGCAACCAGGGCTCAGAGGCCTGAGAAGGTGAGAGAGGGACATGTCCTTCCTGCTGTCCAGTGAGCTGGGGCAGGGCTGGCCTCACCTGACAGGATTCTGGAACCACGGCATCTGAAACAGGAAAGCAGCTGATAAAGCATCAACTGGCCATTCCTGTTCCAGCAGCCACACACTGCCCCTCTTATAGAAGATAGCTTCCCTCTTACTGCCAGAATCAGGTGTGTGTGTGTGTGTGTGTGTGTGTGTGTGTGTGTGTGTGTGTGTCTGTGTGCACGCTTGCATGCATGCGTGCACATGCCTGGGCGCCATTCCTTAGCTCTTTCATGCAAGGCTAGTGTTCTACCATTTGAGCCACAGCTCTACTTCTGGCTTTCTAATAGAGATAAGGGTCTCATGGACTTTCCTGCCCATGCATGCTATGAACTTTGATACTCAGATCTCAGCCTCCTGAATAGCTGGATTAGAGTTGTGAGCCATCAGAACCTGGCCAGAGTCAGACTTTGAGACAAAAAAAAAAAAGTTCATGGCATCCATGCACAAACATTAACACAAAATGGATCAAAGACCTCAATATCAGACCTGACACTCTGAAACTACTACGTGATAGAGTAGGAGAGCCACTGGAACTCATAGACACAGGCAAAAACTTCCTGAACAGAGTCCCAGGGTCACAACAGATTGGAGAGGGACTCAACAAATGGGACTACCTAAAAATAAAAGGTTTCTGCGCAGATAAAGACATAGCTACTAAAAGAGAAAGACAGCCAACCAAACGGGAAAAGATATTTACCAATAATACATCAGACAAATGCTTAATGTCCAGTATCTACAGGGAACTCACGAAACTAATCCCCACCAATCCCCAAAAAAACAATCACTAAATGGTCAAGGGAACTAAAGAGACTTATTAGAGGAAGAAGTAAAAAATGGCAAAAAAAGATGAGAAAATGTTCAGCACCCACATCATAAAAGAAATGCAAGTAAAAGCCCTAGGATACCACTTTACCCCAAACAGAATGGCCAATATTCTGAACTCAGACAACAAATGCTGGCGGGGATATGGAGAAAGAAGAACCCTACTGCACTGCTGGTGGGAATGTAAACTAGTATAGCCACTCTGGAAGGCAGTTCGGAGGTTTCTTAAAAAACCAAAAATAGACCTCCCCTGTGACCCAGCCATACCACTCCTAGGCATCTACCCTGTACATTATAACACAGGATATGATAAGGACACGTGTTCAGCCATGTTCAGCTCTACAGTATTCACAATAGCCAAGCAATGGAAACAACCCAGATGCCTCACTACAGATGAATGGATTAAAAAAAAAAATGTGGTACATATACATACAGTGAAATTCTACAAGGCTACCAGACAAGATAAAATAATGGCATTTGCTGAGAAGTGGATGAAACTAGAGCAAATCATATTGAGTGAGATAAGCCAAGACCAAAAGAACAAAAGGCACATGGTCTCTTTGATATGTGGATATTAGATCCAAACAGTATAAGAATGACGACTCAATACTCAGGTACTCAAGGTCACTGAGATTAACTTGGAGATATAAATGTAACTATATACACATATAGATCTATGATGGGATATATATTCTATAGACATATTGATATATAGATCTATATATATCTATGTAGATCTATATATATCTATGACATACAAACTCTCAGCTTAATTTTTTTCTTAAACTTATATGTTGGTGATTATATATAGTGATGCCATTCTTGAATATTTGTTTGTTAAACTTGACATTTGAAATATGATGTAAAAAAATCAGTTAATAAAATCTTTTAATAAAAAAAAAAGTTTATGGCATCCACAGAAGATGATTCATGAGTAACTAGACAGGAAAGACCATTGCCTTCCCATGTTGGGGACCCTTCTGGGCCTAACTTACATCCAGCCCTGGTCTATTTGACATCCCCGGGAAAATGCTACTCACCCACACTGCTGAGTGAACTGCTGCTCTCTGAGTCGGAAGGCATGATGGACAGGACACTGTAGGTGGAGCCTGGGGACAGAAGGAGAGACCGTGTGTTACTAATCCAGAAGGGCTATGAATTGACAGCCCAAACACTGTCAGACCAGCTGCTCTGCAGGCACTGTGAGGCTACCAGAGCCGCTGCCACACCAGAGAACCTGAGTCCAGGTTCACAGGGGGTGTGACAATTTTCCATCTAGCCTTCTACCTCATTCACCCACACCTTTCTACCCCAGATCTGACCAACATGCAGAGACAGTTGGGGTTGGTGGGGGAGCTGGCTTCTTGCTAGGATGCCTGGAACAGATTCAGCTAAGGTGTAGCATGCCCAAGTTCTACTGGGGTATAAGGATTTCCTGCAGTTTTATAAGTACAGTTCTGACTTCCATGTGGGAAATGACAGAGCACATTAAGGCCAGCCCAATTACTATTCTCTCCATGGCTGTTCTGCTCTTTCATCCTAAATATATGCATGCTCCATCCTTGGCAATTTGATATTCAATGTATAACCACCAATGCAAGTTACTCACTAGGGTATGGCAAACTGGTAGAGTAGATGCTTAGCATGTGTGAGACCCTAAGTCCAATCTCTAGTACAAAAATAAAAAAAGAAAAGGGCTGTAAATATGGTTCCAAGACAGTGCCTGCCTAAAAAGTGCAAGACTCTGAGGTCAAATCCCAGTACTGCCAAAAGAGAGAGGGGAAGAGAAAAAGGGAGGGGGAAGAGAACAAAGAAAACTAAGTTTCTTTTAAAATTATGAGCAATTATAAGCTCACACCTGTAATCCTAGCTACTCAGGAGGCTGAGATCTAAGGATCATGGTTCAAAGCCAGCCCGAGCACAAAAGTCTTGGGACTCTTATCTCCAAATAATTATCAGAAAACCAGAAGTGGTACTGTGGCTCAAAGTTGCTGAAGAGCTCAGCAACAACACTCGGGCCCAGAGTTCAAGCCCCATGACCCACAAAAAATAAAAATTATGAGCAACTATACTGTCACCAAAGCCAGTAAATTGCATGCTTTTTGTTGTTGGTTGGTTGTTTGATCTGGATCCATACTTAATGTTGTTAATTTCTGGTTATGGCATATAACCATCAAGGTTTGGTTTCATTTCAAATATTTTCAAAACCAGAGAGGCACTAGTTACTAGTAGTTCATGTCTATAATCCTAGCTATTCAGAAGGCCAAGATCTGAGGATCCTGGCTTAAATTCAGCCCAGACAGGAATGTCCGTGAGACACTTAACTGCAATTAACCAGCAAAAAGACAGACGTGGAGCTGAGGCTCAAGTACAAGAATACAAGTCTTGAATGAAAAAGCTAAACAGTGTCCAGGCCCTGAGTTCAAGCCCCAGAACTGGCACAAAAATAAATAGGAAGAAAGGAAGGAAGGGAGAGAGGAGGAGGGGAAGAGAGGAAGGAACAGAAGAATGGAAGAAGGAGGAAGAGGGAGGGAATGAAGGACGAAGAAAAGAACAGGACAGTGCAGGCCTGGCATCAGGAAGAAACTAGTCAGAAACTATAGTCCAGGTCCTGAGCAAAGCGATCAATCTGCCTGCCCCTGTTTCCTGGCCTGCACGATGAGGTTCAGGCACCTAACTGATAAAACTCTTGTGCCTCTCTCCTTTCAACAATGATATTTCACATGAAGGAGAAATAAAAAAAAAAAAATGTGGGCACTGCTCTCCAAGGCTGCAGCTTGACATAAAACTAAAGACAAGGGCAAAACCAACTCTACTAGGAGCCTGACCTGAACAAGTACAACAGGCAGAGACAGCAGGTTTATAGCACATCAGCTAATTAGAGAGATGCACATTCTAGTCCTAGAATGGAAAGAACTATTCAACCAAGAGGTGTGCGGCTAGGTAGAGTGGGTGAGCCTGAAATGGGAAGTTTGCATTACAGGCATGGAACACGTCAGGGCTCTGCTGTCAGAAAGCTGCCAAGAACTGATGAGATCCCAGGTTCCAGAGTAGAAATGCAAGGCCAGATGCCAGGGGTTCTCTTCCAACCCAACTCTGGACTTGCCATGGAAGACCTATGTACTCTCAGAAGGTAAAGATGGGAGATACAGAGATGGGGTAAACAGAGTGGAGACCGAAGGAAGAGACCACCAAGCAAAGAAGATGAAAGGAGAGAGGGAACAGAAAAAAGGAGAGTCCAAGCATGCTGAGACTGAGAACCAGTGGCCGGGAGTGACCAGCGGCCTCATCACTGTGTGGTCTCTAAGTCTCTGATGACTCTGGGTGTTTAGCATACACTGAAGAGGAAGATCAGGGGTAAAGATGGGTAGGTCCTGTAGTTCAGCAGGACTGTAACAGAGATTAAATGTGTACCCAAGGGCCTCCAGAACAGGGCTGGGAATTGAGGGAGATGCCAGACAAGGTCGCAGCTCCGCCCTGACAGAGCTGCCTGGAGAGGAAAGACCAGGGGGTCAGGACCACAGGAGGCCCTGACATTCACTGGTCTGGCTCTCATAATAGGCATTAGCACATCATTTTGAGGGGAGATAAAACTGAAATACTCCCATATTCGGCCCTGAAATCCTACGTGATTTCACTAGAAAAAATGAATAAACCCTGTCCAGATTCCTGAATTCCAAGCCTGGTCCACACCATTACTTTTGCTCTGAATTTCACATCAGCATTTCTGTCTCCATAGGACAAACATCCCACCGTCCTTCAAATCTCCTCTCTTCCTATATTGTTCTCATTAACTAGCCAATGCATGGACATCTCCAAGGTACAAAAACCACATCTATTTTCTCAGCTCAACTGCCATGCTTTTATTAAATGTTTGCTTTTTTTTCTCTCTCTCTCTATGAGGATAAGGAAGGCTGACCAGCCGGTATGTGGTGGATTGTTTTGAAAGGCACCTACTCAGGAAAGCAGGCACAAATAAACTCTCCCACTCACACCCCCAGACCTCCATCGTGCTTCAGCTCCACCAAGCCTGTGACAGTAATGGCTTGTGTGCACGCTGGTAGCCAGCAGCCAGCCACTGGGGCCAGAGGAGAACGCTTGCTTCTTTCTCAGTACTGGCGCCCACAGTGTCCCATCTTCCAGTAAAACCACCCCTCCCCTCCACATCGTCTCTCTCCTCCCCCGTGGCGAGTTTCCACTGTTAATTAAGCTTGGCAGACATACTCCTTTCTCTCCACATGACTTCTTCCCTCACTGGGGGTGTCCACCAGCTAACCAACCTATTTTTATTCCTCTTCTCTGTCCCCAAAGTCCTGACTTTGGTTTTGGAGGCTCACAGGGATAACATGACGTCTTTAGCTGCATCTCTGGGTATCACCCTGGCCCCCACTCCAGGCAGCTGGCAAGTCTCTGTGGGGCTAGTGGGGGGGGGGGGGCTACTGATTAAGATTGGACAGGACCTAGTTTTTACAATGTTCCCAGAGCCTTGGACGTCACTAAGTGGGTAAAGGTCCTGTGCTGACATTGTCTTGATCCTGCCTTGTTTCTGCAGCTATTGTTGTATTAAAGGCCGGTGTGGTTAGGGCTGTCGGGAAAAGGCAAAGGAGTCACTCCCCCAAGTCACACAGTGTCCTTTCTAAAAAACCAGTGGCTTCCAGGAGCTGGGGGAAGGAGGGGAGGGGGGGGTTCAGACGTCATGTACGTCTGGGATTTCACAATTAAATCTGGAGGCCAACTGGAGTCCCAGCTCTCCCAGCTCAGCCCAGCACCTGCTGATTCCCTGTGCAGCCCCCAATCTAATAGGAGGACACAGAAGGCCTGGCCCCACAATGACGCCAGAGACAGCTCAGAACATGACCCCAGGCCCCTCAGGGAAGAGGACACAGACCACTTGACAGAGGCCTGGGTGACTGTAGACTATTGTCAACCTCAAATCCCACTCCCTAACCACATATATCCTCTGGGTGGTGGGGGGGGGCCAGACCACTACCTCTGGCCTCCAACTAATGTCAGCACCTACAGAGCTCTTCAAAGTTAAATGCTATGGAAACAGATCAACAAAAGGCAATTGTGAGGCCAGCCGCCCATAGTATGGCCCCAGGGTCCTACATGGAGATTCTTTACCAGTCACAGGGCAGGTTTGGGTAGGGCCTGAGAGGACACTGCTAACACCCTCTAGTCAACCAGTGGTGTAGGGATAAAGGCTAACCAGCTAAAATACACTATTGACAGGCTTTCTAGGATGCCTCTGATAAGAGTGATTTAAAAAAAAACCTTCCAAATAAAGAGTAACCAGGACTGGCAGTTGGGATGCAAATGGAAGCTCACAGAAGCCCAGGGGGAAGCAGAAGCTCCTGGGAGACAGCTGGCCTGTGACCCTCAGGACTGCCCGGATTCTCACATTGTCTGTGTCCTTCCACAAGCATCCAGGCCTGCTAATTCTGTTTACAGTGTGACTCAGCCCCTCTGAGACCACTTCAAAAGAACTTCCAGTTCTTCAAGTGATAAGGGGACCTATGACTACCCAGCCCCCCCACCCCGCAGCAGCCTGGCCAGGCCGGGAGATGAGAGATGCCCCTTACCCACCTCCACACCTCATCAGGAGTTGTAAAGCATGGAGATTCCTACTTCCACCCAGGTAACCTGTACTGGCCAAGCCAGCCCAGCCTCCTTGTCCTTCACAAGGAGGACCTGAGACCCCCCACCCCCAGTGGAGAGGGCAAGGAAGGCTAGCCTCTTTGTTAGCCACTGTGGAAGGCAAGCTGCTGCTCTCTGAAGGCTCAGGGACCCCAAAGTAGGAGCTTGTCAGCAACCTTCCCACCCTGCAGCCCCCCCTCAGCTCACACCTGCCACTCCCAGACTCGGGCATGTCTGCTGGGTCTCTCCACATCTGTCTGTCTCTTGCTCTAAGAACTCTCTGGCAGCTTTGAGAGGAAACAAGCTAAGGCCCAGAAGCTGTTCTGCTGCTAGAAGCTGTTCTGCTGCTAGGAGACTTGAGAGAGGGCTCTCCCTATCTCAGAGCCTGGGGCCAGATGAGATAGTAGTGACCAGCCTGGCGCCAGCCTGCAGGGGTTTATTCCCAACTCTGCCATTACTTGCTGTGTGCCCTCAGGTAAGTCCCTCATCCTCTCTGTGCTTGCCTGCACCAATCTGTAGAATAGGATATACTGAAGTACCTGAAATGGTGCCTGCACTGGCTGCACGACTAGGCAGCAGCCTCAAGTATGAGCTGCTGCTCATGGTGAGGTAGCCCGCCAAGGCAAGGCCCTTCCCATCCTCTCCTTCTTCATTCCTGCACTACCCATATTGAAGCCATGACCCAGTGATGAGGTCACAGTGAGTAAAGCAAACAGCCAGCAAGCAGGGAACTCTAATAGTAACAATTACAGCCTCTAATAAGTACAGAGCACTGTTAAGTTCTGGGACTGTGCAATGGCTCAGTTAACTTCATAATAACCCTGAGATAGTCATTAGGTGTCCATTTTACAGGGGTGGAAATGAAGGTCACATTATGTAACTGGCTTACAGCTGTGGTAGAGCTACTAGGGAGCCAACAGGACAAAAACCTCAAGCAGGTTCTGCACACAATTCAAGGGATTAAATAGGAGGGGCTGGGGAGAAGGCTTCAGCCTCTCGGCCTCTCAGCCCACAAGAGATCCCTGCTGGGTACAAAGGAAGATCCCAGGGTGTTGCTGGCCAAGCCTCACTACAAAGCCTCACTTCCAGAGAAGGGAGAACCAGGAGTTTGGCCTAGTGGTAGAGTGCTTGCCTAGCATGCACGAAGACCCAGGTTCGATTCCTGGGTACCACATACATAGAAAAAAGCTGGAAGTGGTGCTGTGGCTCAAGTGGTAGGGTACTAGCCTTGAGAAAAGTCCAAGGACAGTGCTCAGGCCCTGAGTTCAAGCTCCAACTGGCAAAAAAAAAAAAAAAAAAAAAAGAAAGAAAGACCCAGAGAAGGGAGAGGTGTGCAGAGATGTGTAAGAGATGCAGGGGGATGGGGGAGGGGGTGGGAATCACACCTTCCCTGTTTTGCAGAGCTCATGGGGGCTGGGAAGGGGTTTTCCTTCCCTGATAGAAAACTTCAAGCAGCACTTCATTCAGGACAGCCAAACTTCCAATTGCAGAGTTGGAGGTTGAGGAGGCCCTGGGAAGCAGCAGCCACAAAGGTATATCCATCAGGCCCTGGCTCTGTGTCCCAAAGGCCAGATGGTAAGAGGACCCCAATTTTCCCAGATGCACAGACAGCTCGAGTCTCAGATAGCCTGGTTGCCCTCATTATGCATAATTCACCCCAAAGCTGTAGGCTTGCACTTTAGGGTGTGTGTGCATATGCCAGTACTGGGGCTTGAACTCAAGACCTGGGCACTGTGCCTTTGTTTTTTGCTCAAGGCTAACTAGCACTCTACTTGAGCCACAGCTCTACTTCCAGCGTTTTGCTGGAAGATTAAGACTCTCAGGGGACTAGGAGTTTGGCCTAGTGATAGAGTGCTTATCTATCATGCACCAAGCCCTGAGTTCAATTCCTTAGTACTATGTATGCAGAAAAGGCTGGAAATGGTGCTATGACTCAAGTAATTGAGTGCTAGCCTTAAGAAAGCTCAAGGACAGTGCCCAGGCCCTGAGTTCAAGCGCCAGGACTGGCAAAAATTTTAAATGTTTAAAAAAACAACAACAACAACAATAACAAAAAGAGTCTCAAGGATTTGTCTGAATTTGTCTACCCACAATGGAGCTGAATCTCAAATATTCAGATCTCAGCCTCCTGAGCAACTCTAGGATTACAGGTGTGAGCTGTGGGCTTTTGGTTCAAACTTTAGGGCTGAATGTGGGTTCCCCTAACTGCCAGAGTGCAGCCTGAGAACCAGCCTGGCAGAATAGCACAGAACTGGCATTATGCCCACCCTTCAAGTTACTATCAGAAAGGCTAGCCTCTGAAAGTGGGAACAGGAAATGGGGAGTGTGAACTTTGGATGTGGGCAGTGGGAAATGCGGGGAACAGGAAGGGAAGGAATGGAACCACCTGAGCCTCAGGAATCTCAGATCAGTTTTGCCTCTATGGCTCCCCTCCTTGAACACCAAAACTGTCCCAAGGCCAAGGCTAAAACATGATAAAAAAGGGAAAATGAACCATGCACACCCAGAATTAATCATTCAGCTCATGAAATAAAGACCTCTCCCACTGAGGGGAGAAGGAAGATCAGAGTGCGTGCGTGCGTACGTGTGTGTGTGTGTGTGTGTGTGTGTGTGTTGTGTGTGTATGCTGTTTAACTGATGCAGAAACAGAGAAGATGGAGGTCTCTGAAGACTCAACAATGGCTAGCAGCTGCTCCTTCACCAGCCAGAAGCCTCGAGGAGGTCTTGAGGTCAGCATAAGCATGTGTCTGAGGTCACTACCTCTTCCTTTCAGAACTTCCATGCTCTCAGGATCAGGGATGGAGGGAAGGAAGCCAGAGAGGGGACTCTGGAACCATCAACCAGCACCAGCTCTATCATCATAAAGAACTGCTGCTTTTCCCCACAACCCTGACTCTATTTACCTGAAACTCAAGTACGTGGCCACTGCCTCCTCCATTACCCAGAGATAAACCCTTTCTTCTTCCTCAAAGTCTGAAAGAGCCTCCCCAACCCCTTTACTCCAGCAAAATCTGGCCACATATTGCCATCAGATTGTCTCCAGGTAAACCACAGAAAATGGGGAAGGAAGCACTTCACATGTACAAAAGGATGTGGATTGTCTTTACACACAAGCAACCCACAGGAGAAGCAATAACAAGAAGCCAGAAGCTGATGGCTCATGTCTATAAACCTAGATGCTGAAGAGGCTGAGATCTGAGGATCTCAGTTCAGAGCCAGCCTGGATGGGAAAATTCATCAGATTCTTACCTCCAATTAACTACTAGAAAACTGGAAGCTGAGCTATGGCTCAAAGTGGTAGAGTGCTAGCCTAAGCAAAAGAGCTCAGGAATAGTGCCCAGGCCCTGAGTTTATGCTTTACAACCAACTAAGTAAGAGAAAATATTCCCTTATTTTATTTTATATAAAGGGGAGGAACCCACATTTTCAACCTCAAAAGATAACAAATAAGAGGTGGTGCTGTGGCTCAAGTGGTAGAGCACTGGCCTTGAGCACAGGGACAACGCCAGATGCTGAGCTCAAGCCCTAGGGCTTGCAAAAAAGATAGCAAATAAAATAAAGTGCATCAGGCCCCTATGAGTTAAGTATCCCTGGAATTCCAGCCCACTGGACAGCTATGAGTAGCCATGACAGCAAACAGGCCCAGTTTTCTCTCAGGAGGCAAGGACCTCTGCCTGCATCATCACACTCGCTACCCCAAACTTCTGCACCTGCAAATGCTTGTGTAAAACAGAGAAGGTAAGATGCAAGGTTTCTCAGCAGACCAGACTCTCAGAGCCAAAGGAATTCCTGAACCACACACCCCTGATAACATATGAATATGTGTCCAGAGAAGGCTGAGCTGAGCCAGGTCTTATGGCGTGCTGGGGCTCGCATCAAGAGTTAAACACCATGCAAAAAAAAAAAAAAAAAAAAAAGTTAAACACCCTCCTGGGTCTGATGGGTAGGCCATGGGTTAGAAGTATGAAGGGGCACCCATAGTGAAGGCAAGGACAAAGGCACTTCCAGGGAAAGAAAACGCAGCCAGGCCCTGGCTTCTGCTGCCAGCTGTGGCAGTGTTAAAGGAGGCACAGTCAGTTAACATCATATTGTCAATGGTTCCCAACTTAGATGTTCATCAGAATCACCTAGCTTGCTGTTTAGAAATGCTGAGTTTCAGGACACTTCTTCCTCAGCATCTCCAGCAATCCCAATTTCTTAAGATGTCGCTGATAAACAGGGCAGGTAGGGAAATCCTACCGGACCTGTACGTGCAGCTTGGTCTTCCTGTCCTGAATCTTACACTGATCACTCCCTGGAAGTGCCTAGCCTCCCAATGCCATGCCTGGGGCCCTTGTGACTACAAATCATGTAAGAACAGTGGTAGACTGTTTCGAGCTCAACTATGTTCCCATCCCCGCCCCCTCAAATTCTAATGCTGAAAGCCCTAACCCTCAGCATGTCAAAGTATAACTACACAGGACAACTGTTTCAGAAGATGTGGGTGAATAAAACTGAGCTGCCAGGACAAGCCCGAATCCAAAAGGACTGGTGTCCTTATAAGGAGAGGAGATTAGGACTAGATGTCAAAGGAAGACTCTTCAAGTGAGACATAGGAAAAGTACAGACACCAGAAAGTCAAGCAGAGAGGTCTGAGGTGATACTGATTATGCCAAATGCTTTGACCTGTGGGCCCTCAAGCCCCCAGAACTGTGAGACAATAGAAGTTTGTTATTTCAGCCCCAAGCCTATGGTGCTCTGCTATGGCAGCTGTGGCAAAATAACACAGTCACCAGCAGTCACTCCGGGAGCCCTCATGCCATCCTGTGTAACAGCTCTTCCCCACATGCACGCCATCCACACTGGCATCATGAAGCACCATCCATTGCAGACATTGTCTTAAAGCTCATACCACTCTGGGGAGAGGGATACTGCTACAGGCTCCACTTTGCAGATATGAACCCTCACGTTTTGAAACAGGAAAAGAGTAGCCAGAGCCGGTTGCTGGTAGTTCACACCTATAATCTTAGCTATTCAGCAGGCTGAGATCTGAGGCTCACAGTTTGAAGCCTGTCTGGGTAGAAAAGTCTATGAGACTCTTCTCTCTAATTAATCAAAAATCAATAAATAAAACTGGAAATGGTGCTGTGGCTTAAGTGGCAGAGTGCTTGCCTTCAGCCAAAGAAACTTAGGGATAGTGCCCAGGCTCAGAGAAGAAAGAAAGAAAAGAAAAGAAGAAGGAGAAAAAGAAAAAGTAGGCAGAGAGAATTCAGCTACCCAGGAATGAGCAGAACCATCACCTCCAAGAAAGGACTGAGCCTGGAGCAACAGCCACGATGCCTCTATCCCTAAGCCCCACCCCCCCCAATCCCCACCCATTCTTCACCACTACACGGCCAGTCCTGAGCTACCTGAGGACCACTGCCTGAAGCACCTGCTTTCTCACCCAACCCCTAGCCTCAGGCTCCAAAAGATTTGTCCAAGGAACCCAGACACTCTACTTCCCACAGCTGTAGACTTTCTCTCCATACCTTCCCTTCCATTTCAATAGGCACTCTACTGCTTTGATAGTCACTATATATATGATATTATATATAATATATACTATATTATATAGTACATTGTATATTATATATCATATATAATGTATTTTTAAGGAAAATTGAGCTAACACAATGAAGAGGCTCTCAACTTGTGTACAAAGAAGTCATCAAAACTAAGAATTAAAAAAAAAAAAAGTACAAGCCTCCTTTGCCAACGTCCCGTCAACCAAGATGAGATAAGGGGCCTCCTGGGGCAGAAACAAGGCTGCTGGGCCCAGTGAGCCTAGCCAGCCCATCTCCAGAAAACATCTATTTTTAAAAGCCTGTTTCATTTCATCACATTTCAGAACAACAAAGCAGAGACCTTGAAGGGCAGAAAGGCAGACTCTGAAGCGACAGGCAGTGTGTGTGCTTGGGGCAACAGCAGCCATCAAAAGTCAGCTAGCGATTCTCATCTGAGAAATTCAGATCTCACATGGCAGATGGGGCTCCTGCACCGCCATCACCAGCAACCCACAAAGTGCCAATTTTCATATTTCCTAGGGCCTGAGGGGCTCCCGGCTTCTTAGCTTAAATGGAAACTGTCAGAAAGAATTTCGTGCAAACATGCGTTTTCCTCGGGGGCAAATATTCTGAGTCTACAACTTGCTCTTTCATTTTCCAAGAGCTTTTTTTTTTTTGTCCTTGGTGACTACATCAAAGATGAGATGTGGGGGAGCGCGGTATGCACATGCAGAGGGCTTCGGGGACATCAGAACAGAGCAAATAAAAAATGCAAGAAGGGGCCGGGAGTTTGGCCTAATGGTAGAGTGCTTGCTTATCAAGCACAAAAACCTGGGTTCGATTCCTGGGTACCACATACATAGAAAAAAGCCAGAAGTGGTGCTGTGGCTCCAGTGGTAGAGCTCTAGCTTTGAGAAAAACCTAAGGACAGTGCTCAGGCCCTGTGCCCAAGTCCAGGACTGGTTTAAAAAAAAAAAAAGAAAAAAGAAAAAAAAGAAGTTCAAGAAGAGCAAGAGGGAAAGACCAAAAGAGCCTCGATGCTCAAGCCCCCCAGTTCTCCTCCTGTTATCACAACTTCCCCCAGGATAAGCCAGAGAGGCCTTGGCAGGAATGGCAGAATTCCCAGGTGAATCCAGTAAAGAGGGGTTAAATGCAAATAGCCAGGCACGGATGTCTCACACCTGTTATCCTAGCTAATACTCTGGATGGAGGCTGAGATCTGAGAATCACAGTTCAAAGCCTTCTGGGAAGGAAAGTCTGAGAGACTAATCTCCCATTAACCAGCAAAAATTGAGAAAGCAGAACTGTAGATCAAATGATAGAGCACCAACCTGAGCAAAAAAGCTAAGGGACAAAAAAAAAAAAAAAAAAAAAAAAGCTAAGGGACAGCACCTAGACCTGAGTCCAAACCCTAGTACTATCACCCCGCCCCCCAAAAAAGGAAAATTAAAAAAAAAAAAGAAAAAAGGATTACTAATATTCATCATGCAGAGCTGGTGGCCAGTTTTAGCTAATGACACTCTTCTGAAACTGTCTTATAGCTGCTTTTTCATCCAGGACTATTCACTGGCACCTCCCTAAAATAGTCTCAACAGACAGATAAGGAATGTGCCCAAACCCACTTCCACACCACCAGGGAGTGTGGGCAAATGGAATTCTAAACCAAAGACATCTGCAGGGACCATCCCAATCCATAAATAAACACCTGCCATTCAAGCTGCTTGTCAGACTAGCCAAGTTCATCTGAGACATATGGTCTTTTGTAATGTGTGTTGTGTTATGGGGAAGGGTATGGGTGGGGGGCAGGGGAATGATCTAAAGACCCCTTCAAGAAAACAGGGAGAGTTGTCAAGATTGAAACCTTCAAGTCTGCAAAAGTCTTAGCTCTCCTGGGCATTATCCATTTCAAGGAGACAAGGGAAACACCTGGCCAGGAAAAGGCCCATCACAGGTCCTGGGCAAAGTGTGTGTGTGTGTGTGTGTGTGTGTGTGTGTGTGTGTGTGTGTGTGTGTGTGTGTGTGTGTGTGTGTGTGTGTGTGTGTGTGTGTGTGTGTGTGTGTGTGTGTGTGTGTGTGTGTGTGTGTGTGTGTGTGTGTGTGTGTGTGTGTGTGTGTGTGTGTGTGTGTGTGTGTGTCTGTCTCTCTCTCTTCTACACACACACACACACACACACACACACACACACACACACACACACAGTGTGTGTGTGCTTTTGACGCTTCTTTACACTATTCACTTGGAAATTCTGCCATCCCTACCAGCATTTTTCGTGCACCAATACTAGGTCTTGAACTTGGGGCCAGGGCTCTGTCCCTGAGCTGTTTTGTTGAAGGTTAGCACTCTACCACGTGAGCCACAGCTCCAATTACAGCTTCATGGTGGTTAACTGAAGATATGAGTCTCATTGACTTCTCTATCTAGGCTGGCTTTGAATTTCCATCTTCAGATCTCAGCCTCTGAGTAGCTGTCAGCCACTCAGCTGAGTAGGCATCAGCCACCACTGCCTGTCCTTTAAGTTCTTTTGCACATATAGTCTACAAGTTGATTCTTATAGGTAAAATTCCTGGCCCACAGCAATGTACATTTGCTTTTACCTAAGTTGTATCAATTTATTCTGGAAATTTACAAGGCCCTAATCCTGTCCGGGCTGGCTTCAAACCACAATGCTCGGATCTCAGCCTCCTAAGTTGCCAGGATTACAGGTATGAGCTGCCAAGTTCCAGATGACAGTGAAGTTTCTTGATACAAGCTAGACAGCATAAGAAAGCAGTCTTCCCTAGAAGGGGGGACAAGAGTCTTTCCAATTCTGTGCTCTCCAACATCCAAAAACAGGGGTGGGGGCTATTCTTGTTCCAAGCAGTCTCCAAGCACGCCAGCCACCTCATCCAGGCTGACAGTGCCCTCTGCCCATGCTCACCACAAGGGCCACTTGTTTCCCATGAGTGCCCAGAGCAGTGGTGGAACCAGTTGGCCAAGTCCAGGCACTGTGGTCCTGGTGGCTGGGTGGTGACAAGGACACACTGTGACCTCAGCAGATAATTAACAAGGTGGTATTGAGTTACCAAGCTCCAGAAGGTCGCTGCCAGGAAGGAGACCAGGCAGGATTCTACTTGTAGGCCCAGGAAGGGGTCAGGCAGAGTGAGCTGCAGACTGTGTCATCTCTGTACCTGTCGCTACACACACAGCACCCCATGAATAGCTAGAGCAGGATCCAAGGATGGAGTGTACAGCCCTCCTAGAGGGATTCTGGAGATGTGTGGAGTCAGCCAGGGAACCAGGTACAATCAGCTCCTCCGGGTACAGACTAGAGATGGTGTATATCCTAAAAGCGCAGAACCTCCAAAGCCAAGCGCGTCAGCTGAGATGCCCATGAAGGCGGGCCAGCCCTCAAGACTGCTCAAGCCACACCCGCACCACTAAATTCAGCATGAAGTCACAATAATCGAGGCAGGCAGGCAGGAAGAACACACTACAAGCCCAAAGGGGGCCAAGGAGGTAAAGGAAAATCTCAGGGAAAGACTGCCAAAGAGCAGTTGGCAGAATTTACTAGCGAGAATGTCAAGCAGTTTCCCAAAGGAGGGTGACCCCGCTGGTACTGATATTGGACTTCAGTAAGGAGACACCCTCAAGGACTACAAGGGGCCTGTGCTGCGGGAATGCCTGTCCAGAGGACACCAGCTGTCAATGTCCACTGTCCTATCTCAACCCATCCAGGCTCATCACTTCCTGTCACCACTACCATCTGACCTCAACTATCCACCCACATCCCAATGCACCTGCAGCATCCCAGTTCTGTCACCCTCTACCACAGACATCCTTCCTTGCACCAGGGCTTCCCTATCTATTACAGCTCAGAGAGGAGGATGCGACCAATGTCTCACTGTAACTTCAGCAGTCACTGCACTGCTGGACCCTCAGTGATCCACACTTGCAAAAAGAACTTCCAAGAACCTCTGTCTGTACCTCCTCTGAGCTCCCCCGGGAGCTCCTTCCTGCTGCACAATGCAGCCTTCCTTTGCTGTCTTTGTTAGCATTCCAGGGTCTGCACTGACTGGGTCCAGGCCTCTGCTTGCAAAGCTTTCTCAGCCCATGCCAGGTGCTCCTGTCTCCCTGCTGCCCTCCCCATCTCTCCAGGCCCAGCTCTGAGGGGACCTCTCCAAGGATGCTTCACAGGTGTCCTACCTGGAAGTCACCTCCTCTCCTAGAACCCTAGGGTACCACCAAATGGTTCTGGCTGAAATCTACCAGGCATGTTCCACCCATGCTGGGACAGCCTCATGGGTGATGTGTGCTATGTACTCTGGCAAGGCCCCAAGTTTGTCTTGCCACCCTCCTGCAGCCCTGAAATCTACAAGGATACAGAAGCCTCCACCTTCATTTGGCACCGGGCTTGGAAACTGTGACCCCAGTCTTACTGAAGACTTCTCAGGGAGGGTGCGAAGGGTTATCTCCACAGCCCACAGCCAGCCTGTGACACATCAGGGACTCAAGGCAGGAGAGAAAGAGGTGAACCTCCAACTCTCTACCCCAGGATTGGCTGCCACCCTGTGCAGATGGGCTGACTCCTCTCCTTCACACACCCAGGCACACAGACAAGAAGGCAAGACAGCCACATCATTCAGCTCACACTGTTCCCACCAGTCCCACTACTTACCACTCCCACACAACACCAGGAGAGAGGCGCTAGACATCCCTGGAAGTACAGCAGCTCAGTGCTGCATCTCACAAATACTGTAGGGGCTCCCTCACCCCACCTCTATCTTCATCTCACTCAACAGGACCCACACTTGGGGGACACAGGTGCACTGTCTTGGGAACATCCAGCTCTGCCACATGCTGGCTGTATGATCTCAAGCAAGTTCTTCAGCCCAACCACAAAAGAGAGAACTTGTGGTGGGCAGGGCTCTTCACTCCTCTTCCCCATCCTCGGGCCCATCCTGGAATCTTCCTGCGTGTGGCTCCCCAACAGCCACCTGGCTCTACCCTCACATCCTTGGGTGTCCATACATTCCAGACAAAGAAAAGCCTCAAGGACCAGGAACCCACAGCAGCTTCTGGGGTATACTCTAGCTAACGGAATCACACCCAACCCTGCTCTGGTGGCAACAGCACACCAGACAAGTGCCCTTAATCGTCTCCTGCCCTGTGACCCACAGCAGCCCGCTGGCACAGGGGCCTAGCCACAAGCTAAGCCGACCTGTGAAAAACCACTCTCTGGTGGTGCAAAACAAATGTAGCTGGCCCATCAGAGGATGAGGAACTGTACGTGGGAAGATAAATAATTCTGTAAAACACAACCTCTCCCTTGCCTTTGGACTTGAGTGCACTTGCAATACCACTAGAAGCAGTTTAACCTCCAAGAGAACACTGGCACCATGGACAGTCACGGAACCTAAGGCAAAAAGGCTCCCCAAGGATCAAGTCATACGATGCACACTTCCGATAGAGGGGGAAACTGAGGTCCCAGCAGGGTCAGGCGCTCCTACCTCTGGGCTCTGCCACCAGCACACTGGATTATCTCTAACTCTGTCTGAACTGCACCAACAGAGGGCTGAGTTCTCACACATCAGGGTAATGTAATAGTTCTGTGGTACATGTACTTAACCCTGCTTGTTCATTTTCTTTTTTTGAGAGAGTCTCCTTACGTAGCCAAGGCTGGTCTAAGCAGTACTAGGCTCTATCTAGCTTCAACACGGAAAACGAATTGATGGAAAGAGGGAGGGAGGAAGGGAAAAAGGAAGGGAGGGAGGGAGGGAGGGAAGAGAGGGTAGGACTGAGGAAAGGGGGGAGGGTGGGAGGATGGGAGGGAGGGAGGGAGGAACGAAGGAAGGAAAAAGAAATGATAGAAGATAGACAGTAAATGACCAAGAGAGGTGGCCACACAGCTAAGGGTAAACCAAGGAGTTGTGGCTTTCTGCTCTCCTCTCAGACAAGACCCACAGCAGGTACTAAGGACCAGATGACTAACCTCAAAATGGCGAGACCCGTATGCTTTGTGGCATAGGAACTGGGCAATAGCCCACCACTGACTCTGGCAAGCTGGTCCTGTGGCCTCCTAGGCCTGTGAGCCTCCATTTCTTCTCGATTGAAATATAGGCCTCACCTTGCCTACCTGCAGTATCAGGAAGGACCAGAAAATGGGGAGAAGGAAACGCAAGTAAACACCAAGGGACCTAATACAAGCTTGTGCTTGGTGGGAGTTCCCCCAGGACAGCACCCAGCAAGGCCACCACTGTTCCCCTCTTCTCTACCCTCACCAAGTACTGAGCACACACTCAGACTCACTTCACATGGGAAAAGAAGCACAGAGAGAGACAGCCCCCAAAGCATGGGCAGTCCATAGCTGGGTCTTCCCAGTGGCATCTGGGGATTTGCTATGGCTCTGGGATGGAAGGAGAGGAAGCTCAGATGAATGGCAAAAAAGGTTCAAACCAAAGCATACTTCCAGTACTGGAGTCTGCAGATATACACTACCTTGCTTTCCTATTCTGACCCTACTAACTAATGGAAGAAACATAATTAAGGGTGGCTTGGACCTCTTTCCTTGACCTAAGTCCTTTTTCTACTTCCTAGTCTCATTGCCTGGCCCCAATTCGGCCAGCTTGATCCTTCTCACCGATGGGCAAACTAGAGGAAGTAGCGGAAATCCTCGTTCTGAATCCCCTACCATCAGTCATAGGCCTCATATGTGGGGTAGTATAGAACTGCCAGGCCTACTGGTGCTCAATGTTTGAGGGTCCAGGGCTCCATCATCTACCTGGAACCTGAAGGGAAACAAATGTGTACATACACAGACATCACTGTAATGGCTAAAGGGTCACCAGGACTTCAGGGGACAACCACCTGGCTAGAAAATCCAGCTCATGTGGCAACTGGCTGTGTGTCTCAATACATTAAGAACTCTATGTCTTCTCTGTGTCCCTGCCACCTCATCTGCAAACAAAGATGATGAAGTTCTATCCACCAGGGATACAGCAAAACAGAGACCAGACCATTCTTTAGCTCCATGCCTAGCACCCTGCCAGAGCTCCATTTCTAAACCCAGTTCAAGGGAAAGATGGTTGCCTCTAGGATTCTAGATGCTTCCCTTTTTCTTCTAATTTTCCAAATGATTGTACACTCTTGTCAATTTGTTTGTTTTGAGATGGAGCAAAAGAGCAATCCAAAATCCCAAGTAACCTTGTCTTCCCAATCCTGGGTGGCCCTGTTACCCCATTTCTTCTGAAAAATCTACAGAGTAGAAACCTTGTACAGACAAAGGCAGGTGGCCTATTCTGCTCCCTGACTCCCCAAAACCCTCCTCCATTCGGAAAGACTTCAGGCTACCTCCTCCAAGATGCCCTCCCTGCTGGCCCAGCACCTATCTCCTTCCAGAATGTAGCCAGTCCTATAGGAGAGCTAAACTCAGTCCCAGCACACCCCAGACAAGAGAGCTGAGCCCAGACAGGCCAGCACTGGCCTCTACCCTTCACCTCTCTCTGCGCATGTTCTCCTCCCATTCTCATCCTCAGCTCTGCCCTGTCCTGAAGGAGCCCTGGAAGCTCAACCCTCTAGGGAATCTTTGAGGTAAAGACACTGAAGACTGAGAGGAGAGATGGTGTAAGCTTTGTAAAAAACAAGACTGGCTTTTCTCTGTTTTATGTCAAATGACCTGTAACCCTCCAGGCAACAGCACATTTGGGGCAGAGTACTTGAAAGAATTTAGCAGGATAGTTTAAAATGTCCAGACTGAGAGGTGTCAGATTGCATAAAAGGAAGACATTCAGAGCACATAAACTAAGCTCATCCTAAGGATTCTAGCAAAATCTCTCCAGGAGTTCCAACTACCAAGTCTATAAAAAGGAGAAAGCAGATCTCCCAGATGCTGACCAAATTTCAAGAACTCTCCATTGCTTAGAAAGTATCCATAGTATGAAAGGGTCTACATCAGAACCATGTGTTCTAGGGAAGATATCAATCACCTCTAATCAATTATAGTCTTTCTTTTCAAATTAACACTAGTATACCAACCAAATATAGCAGGCTTATTATAACTTCAACTTTAAAAATACCTATTAAAAAGGGACAATATATACCAGGTACTGGGGGCTTACATCTGTAATCCTACCTACTGAGGAGGCTGAGAGATATGGAAGATGGAGGTTTGAAGCCAGCCTCAAAAGAAAACTCCATGAGACTCCATCTCATCAGCCAGCAAAAAGCCAGGTGAGAAGTATGGAGCACCAGCCAGCCCTAAGCAAGAAAGCTGAGTAAGTGTACAAGGTCCCACAAGGGACCACAAGGTTCAAGTCCCAATATTAGCACATACATATATAAAAGGCATGTACAGCCAGGCATGCAGTAGCTCATGCCTTGAATACTACCTACTCTAGAGGCTGAGATCTGAGGATTAAGGTCCAAAGCCAGTCAGGGCAGGAAAGCCCGAGAGAGTTATCTCCAACCAACCACCAGAAAACTAAAAGTGGTGTTGTAGCTTAAAGAGGTACAGCACTAGCCTTGTGCATAAAAGAGCTCAGTGACAGTGCTCAGACCCTGAGTGCAAGCCCCACGACTGATCAAAAACAAACAAACAAAAAAAGGTATATACAAGAAATAGGGTAGGTAAGGTATTTGGAAGACTGTGAAGCTAGAAGAAGAGTATTTGCCTAGCACACCTCAGCTCTGGACTCAATTCCCATCATCCAAAGGAAGAGAACAATAGACAAGAAGATATTACTGTAGCCAGGTTGAGTTTCTTGGGAGTAATAGTACTGATGTGTCACTCAGGCAGGGACATGTCTTGGTTCCATCATGCTTCAGTGTGACACATTCTTTAGGGCCTAAGGATGAGGTGTCCTGAGGGTTACAACTTATTTCCAAATGTAGATTAAAAGGGGAAAAAAATATGTATGTATATAAGAAAGAAAGGGAAGGGGCCCACAGAGCTGGGGCTGAGCCAGGTAGATACACAAGAAAATTATACAATTGTCTCTCACACCATTCTCTACAACTTCCTAGAAGTATGAACATTTAAAGATAAAAAAAGAAAATGAGAAAGAAACATCCCTATTTGGGCTGGGAATGTGGCTTAATGGTAGAGTACTTGCCTAGCATGCATGAAGCCCTGGGTTTGATCCTCAGTATCATACACAGAAAAAAAAAAAAAAAAAAAAGCCAAAGGTGCTCTGAGGGTTAAGTGGTAGAGTGCTAAAGCTTGAAAAAAAAAAAAAAAGAAGAAGAAGAAGAAGCTCAGAGACACTGCCCAGACCCTGAGTTTAAGCTCCAGATCTGGAAAAGGAAAAAAAATGAAGAAAAACAATTTAACTGTCCTTTATTTAGACTAACTGCTGCTATTTAATTGATTTGAAAATAGACAGGCAATACTATATAGGGTTCC